>NW_007050381.1:7214-12414 GCF_000164805.1 Carlito syrichta
CAGTCTGGGTGACAGAGTGAGACTCCAACTCAAAAAAAAAAAAAATAATAATAATAATAAATAAATATAATCTTACCTCAATTTTAAAATGCAGTTTAAATTCATTTCTATATGTTTACAATCTACCTAGAAAAGATAAATTGTTTTCTCCAGATATGAAGAACTTAGTCCATCTAGCTTTGTAAATTTCTGTTTCTAATACTGATTTTGCATATACTCAGAGATTTAATTTTTAGAATAAAGAACTCTGTAAAGTAGGCCCTGAGGCCATTTCCATAAGATCATGAGGCTGAGGAGAATGGTCTGACATTTCAGCCATTTTTAGGTGTAGTTCTATTCCTAGAAGGAGTTTGAAGAACAAATAATATAAAATACAGTACATATAATTTTTGATGTACACAAAATAAAATCATCATTACCTGGCTGTCCTGGAACACACCAGCTCAATCTGGAAAGGCCTGCAGAAAGATACAGATTTTTAGTTTTTCCTGAAAATTTAAAGATGCAAAGATCTGTGATATGATAGGAGGCCAAAGGCAGGCTCTTCAGGCAACAAGGAGAATACATTTAGATGAACATGTTAGAAAACAATAGAGGGGAGTTTTTCAATTGCTTCTCTGCTTATAGTAATTCTGGGGGGGAGGGATGGGATTTGGCCTTGATTTTACAGAGACTTCCATTGCCCAGCCCATAATATGTACCCAATCAGACAAGGAACCAGGAATCATTTCGTCTGCTTCTTATAATGCTAATGGGTAAGTTTATCTCAGTGAGGCAAGTTGAACATAGAACGAACTTAACATTGGTAAATGGTGATCTATCTATCTTTAGAAATTTATCATACTTTATAGATTTCTTTCAACTCAGGAATGATACCTCTTTGAATTTGGAAAAATAGACAAGTAGATGAATAAAATGACATCAGAAGGCCTTAGAGAGCCCAGAATTCTTCTGTCTTCCTTTTACCTTTGGGTTCTTTCAAACGAAAGGTACTGCAATTGCTCCTTTTTACCTTTTCATTAAAAAAAAAAAATCTCCTTTTTCAGAGAGAGGGTAATGGTACCTCAAATTCCAAAGATTTCAGCCTCCTGGGAAGATGAAGTTGTTCCTGAGTTAAGAACATCTAAGATAGGCCAGCCAGATCCTGCACGCTCTAAGAAGAAATTCAGTAGACTTTCCTTAAGCAAAAGAAAGAAAGATGCTCGTAAGTATAATCAGATATATTTTGAAGCTTGGCTCAAGTACTTTCTCCAGGAAATTAGAGAATGAGACAGTGGACAGACTGAGAATTTTCAGCCCAAGGATGGAAACTATGAGACTGTGATTCTTTTTTCTTCTTTCATTGACCTTTTCTATCTACAAAGATTATCTTCTTCATGTTACCACCCAGTGTTTTGATTTTTCTTCCTAGAAGATGAGAAAATGGAGAAAGTCCAAGGTGGACATGAGCAAAGACAGAAAGATCGACTGAAGAAAATGATTCAGGATCATTCTCAGATCAAGGACCACCAAAAAGGAGAGGAAAGTGGTTTTGGTGAGTTCCATTGTGGTTTGGAAAACCTACTTGGGCTGGAAATTTGAGATGAAGGAGAGAGGTGGTTTTAGTTTTATTAGAAGAAACTCTGCAAAGACTATAAATAATCTCTCACAGCTGCATGCTGGAGGATACGCTGCTGAGGAAGAGAGAGAATGATTTCATTCATTCAGTCATTTATTCACATAATCCATAATTGTTAGGTTGCCTACTATGTTCCAGACATTTTATTTATTTATTTATTTTTCATTTGTAAGCCTTAGGAAAACTTTATTAAATTCAAGCCAACAAAACATATTCATATACTATTTCCACATTAACTGGAATAAAAGGGTGCTTGAACAATGGTTCTGAAGACTGAAAATAGCATCATGTAAACGCTAATGAAGAGAGGTGATTTTGCCAAGTATGCTGATTTGTCATTTCATATAAAAATGTCCCTTCTAGCCAGGCTCGGTGGCTCAGCCTGTAATCCCGTGCCTTTGGGAGGCTGAGGTGAGTGGATTGCCTGAGCCCGCGGGTTCAAGACCCGCCTGGGCAGCGAGACCTTATCTCTACAATAAATCAAAAAATCAGCCGGGCATGGTAGCGCATGCCTGTAATTCCAGCTACTAGAAAGGCTGAGGCGGAAGGATCGCCAGAGCCCAGCAGGTTGAGGCTGCGGTGGCCGGGAGTGGCCACTGCACTCCAGTCTGGGCGACAGAGTGAGACTCCAACTAAAAAAAAAAAAATGTTTTAAATGAAGCTATCATGTAGTGTTTTTAAAAATGTTTCTACTCAATTCCTGCATACTTGGTTGCTTTTTAGCAGTTAGTCTTACAGTAAAACCTTCCAATCACTTCCCATTGCTGAATGGGATTATTAAAGGGCAGTGGACATTATATTTTAATTTTGACTTTTTTTAATATCAATATTTTTTATTTTGATATTGTGGGGTACAGTTTAGGGTTAGGTATACAAATATGCTTCATTCAGGCACCTTGTTGATAAGGGGTATCTCCCCGTCCCCAGACAGCTATTGACTACCGTTAATCCCACCTCCCTTCCCCTCCCCCCCCATAGTTTCCCACCACTGTCAGTCTTTTTTTTTATCGTATTATGGTGGATGTTCAAGGTCCGCTGTATGAGTGAGAACATATGATACTCAGATCTTTGTTTCTGTGAGAGATCACTCAGTATTATTGACTCTAGTTCCATCCAGGTTGCTGCAAAGTTCATGATTTTGTTCTTTTTTATGGTTGCGTAGTATTCCATCGTGTATATGTACCACATTTTTTAAATCCAGTTCTCTTTTGATGGGCAGTATGGTTGATTCCAGGTTCTTGCTATTGTGAACAGTGCTGCGATAAACATACATGTGCAGGTATCTTTTTGGTAGAGTGATTTGAGTTCTTCAGGGTATATTCCCAGTAGGGGGATTGCAGGGTCATATGGGAGGTTGATATTTAGAGCTTTTAGGAAAAGCTACACTGTTTTCCACAGAGGTTGCACCAGTTGCACTCCCATCAACAATGTAGGAATGTTCCCTTTTCACCACACCCTCTCCAGCAACTGTTATTTTTTGAGTTATTGATAATTGTCATTCTGACTGGAGTTAGGTGGTATCTCAGTGTGGTTTTGATTTGCATCTCCTTGATGATTAGTGAGGTTGAACATTGCTTCATGTGTCTTTTGGCTGCTCAGATGCCTTTCTTTGAGAAATGTCTGTTCATATCTTTTGCCCACTTTATAATGGGGTTGTTTGTTTTTTTCTTTTCAGCACGTTTGAGTTCCTTGTAGATCCAAGATGTTAAGCCTTTGTCGGACCTGGAGTTGGCAAATACTTTTTCCCAGTCTGTAGGCTGTCTCCCTGCTCTCTTGATGGTTTCTTTGGCTTTGCAGAAGCTTGTCAGTTTAATGAGGTCCCACTTGTCTATCTTATCTCTTATGGCCTGTGGGTTTCAGGTTTTGTTCAGGAATTGGATGCCAGTTCCAATTTCCATAAGGGTGTGTCCTGCATTTTCTAAGGTTCTTATGATTTGAGGTTTTACATTTAGGTCTCTGATCCATTTAGAGTTAATTTTTGTGTATGGGGACAGATAGGGGTCTTGTTTGAGTCTTCTGCAAGTAGTCAGTCAGTTTTCCCAGCACCATTTACTGAATAGGTTCTCCTCTCCCCAGTGGTAGGTGGTGGAGGCTTTGTCAAAAATGAGTTGGTTGAGAAATTGAGGTTTAGCTTCTAGAATCTCAATTCTATTCCATTGGTCTGTATGCCTGTTCCTGTACCAATACCAAGCTGTTTTGATTATTATAGCTTTATAGTAAAGTTTGAAGTCTGGTAATGTGATACCGCCTGCTTTGTTTTTTTTTGTTGAGAATTGTTCTGGCTATTCTTAGTCGTTTGTGTTTCTATATGAATTTCTGTATTGTTTTTTCTAGGTCTGAGAAGAATGTTGCTGGTGATTTGATGGATATTGCATTAAATCTGTAGATTGCCTTAGGTAGGGTGGACATCTTCACAATGTTGATTCTTCCAATTCATGAGCATGGGATATTTTTCCACTTGTTTGTGTCATCTTTGATTTCTTAAGCAGTGTTTTGTAGTTTTCATTGTAAAGGTTTTTCACATCTCTGGTTAGGAAGATGCCAAGGTATTTCATTTTTTTTGTGGCTGTTGTGAATGGAATTGTGCTTTTTATTTGGGTTTCTGTTTGTTTATTATTGGTGTAAAGAAATGCAATTGTCTTTTGCACATTTATTTTATATCCTAAGACTTTGCCAAAGTCCTTTATCAATGTAAGGAGGTTTTTGACAGATTCTCTTGGGTTTTCAAGGTACACGATCATGTCATCTGCAAAGAGAGATAACTTGACTTCCTCTTTTCCTATTTGGATACCCCTGATTACCTTCTCTTGTCTGATTGCTCTAGCCAGGACTTCCAATACTACATTGAACAGGAGGGGTAAGAGTGGGCATCCTTGTCTGGTTCCAGTTTTCAGGGGAAATGGTTCTAATTTTTGTCCGTTAAGGAGTATGCTGGCTGTGGGTTTCTCGTAGATAGCTTTTACTATTTTGAGGTATGTTCCCTGTATGCCTAGATGTTCGAGGTTTTTATCAAGAAGGGGTGCTGGATTTTATCCAAAGCTTCATCTGCATCTAATGATATAATCATGTGGTTTTTGTTTTGACATCTGTTGATGTATTTAATTACATTTATGGTTTTATGAATGTTGAACCAGCCTTGCATCCCAAGGATGAAGCCTACTTGGTCATGATGGATGATTTTTGAGATGTGTTGTTGGATTCGGTTTGCTAGGATCTTGTTGAGAAATTTAGCATCTATGTTCATCAAAGATATTGGCCTGTAGTTCTCTTTCTTTGTTGGGTCTTTATCTGGCTTGGGTATCAATGTGATGTTAGCTTCATAAAATGATTTGGGGAGAATTCCATCTTTCTCAATCGCCTGGAATACCTTCAGTAGGATTGGTATCAGCTCCTCCTTAAATGTCTTGTAGAATTCTGTTGGAAAGCCATCTGGACCCGGGCTTTTTTTTTGTAGGTAGTTTCCTTATTGCCAATTTCCTTGATAGTTATTGGTCTATTTAGGGTCTCAATTTCTTCTTGTTTCAACCTAGGCAGGTTGTGTGATGTCAGAAAGTCCTCCATTTCCTTAAGATTTTCAAGTTT
>NW_007050381.1:12434-13471 GCF_000164805.1 Carlito syrichta
TTTCAAGTTTGTTTCCATACAAGTATACATAGTAGTCTCTAATGATCTTTTGTATTTCTCAGGGTCAGATGTGACTTCATCTTTGTGTTTCTGATTGTGTTTATTGGACTTTTTCTCTCTTTTTCTTGGTCAGTCTAGCTAGGGGACCATCAGTCTTGTTTATCCTTTCGAAGAACCAGCTTTTTGTTTCATTGATTTTTTTTTGTATTATCTTTTTGTCTTCTATGTCCTGGATTTGGGCTTTTATTTTGGTGATCTGGATTCTTCTGCTGTTGGGAGGTATGGATAGTGAGAAAGGGGCTGATTGCACCCAAGTTACCACGTGAGGGGGACAACATCAAATTACAAGACTTTGAGCTTCACATGCTGTGTTCTTCCCTCTGTTCCAGACATTTTAGATGGTACCTAGGAAGAAAACTAAGATGTGATCAGAAAGGGGGAAGAAAACTGTGGAGAGTATGGTATCACAGGTGCCAAAGGAGGAGAGAATTTCCAGAAAGAGGGATATCAAATTATATCAAATGCCACCATAGAGAAGTCAAAGGAGGATAAAAAATGCTTAAGGATATCACAATTAGGAAGCCATGTGAGGCTTGGATATAGCTACTGTAAGGATTGGTAAGGGTGAATGGCAGGTTATAGTTGGTTGAAGAATAAACGCTTTTTAAATTAGTTTAGATGTGAAAAGTAAGAGGGAGAAAGTGGTAAAGGGGATGGGTATAGAGTTGGGGGATTTCTCACTTTACAACTTTCTTTTAAAAGAGAGAGACGTAGCCGGGCTTGGTGGCTCAGCCTGTAATCCCGCGCCTTTGGGAGGCTGAGGTGAGTGGATTGCCTGAGCCCGTGGGTTCGAGACCTGCCTGGGCGGCGAGACCTCATCTCTACGATAAATCAAAAAATCAGCCGTGCGTGGTAGCGCATGCCTGTAGTTCCAGCTACTTGGAAGGCTGAGGCGGAAAGATCGCCGGAGCCCAGCAGGTCAAGGCTGCGGTGGCTGGGGGCAGCCACTGCGCTCCAGTCTGGGCGACAGAGTGAGA
>NW_007050381.1:13936-16186 GCF_000164805.1 Carlito syrichta
CTACAGGCGTGCGCTACCATGCCCGGCTAATTTTTGATTTATTGTAGAGATGAGGTCTCGCCAAGTTGCCCAGGCGGGCTCAGGTAATCCACTCACCTTGGCCTCCCAAAGTGCTGGGATTACAGACTGAGCCACCGAGCCCAGCCTAATTTATTCTTTTAACAACAGGTTATTAGCTCCTTATATTGCGTGCCAGATGTTACACTAGGTGCTAGAAATACAGTGGTGTAGAGAACTGATAACCCTTCCCTTAGCTTAGATAATTTATAGTTTTTGTGTATTATACAGATAATAAAGCTGGACATGGTGGCTCATGACTGTAATTCAGCGCTTTGGAGACTGAGGTGGGAGGATTGCTTGAGCTAAGGAGATTGAGGTTACAACAAACTAGGATCACACCATTGCATTACAGCCTGGGTGACAGAGTGAGACCCTGTCTCAAAAAAAAAAAAAAAAAGCTGCTGTCAAATATGTATGAATATATATAATTTTGGTTGTAGAAACATAATATGATTTGCTCGTATTTTGAAGAAAACTCTAGAAAGACTATGCAGGTACTAAGTGGGGCAATTCAGGTCAATAAACCATTCCTCTTGCTATAATGACATGGTAACATAAGGAGCTGAAAATATGGTGGTCTGGAGCTCAGACTATGCCAAGGGAGATTCTAGAGAGAGTAAAAAAGAGAAGTAAAAGGTTTTTTTCTTTTGATTTTATGTGAATATAGACTCATATGTGCCTGTTAAAAACTTTTGGGATACCACAGACTCCACTGAGCTGGTTTACAATTAACCCAAATAAATTGGTGTCATTAGGTTTGTGTTGCTCCATCGCCTGTACCTCTTTGGATTCCTGCAAAGACTGGATTTTAGGCTGGCAGATGGGGTTTCACTTCCTAGGCAGTGCTTCTGAGTTGAATTGTGATTGTAGTGCGTTTATCCACCTCCTACCACAAATAAACTATTCTTCCTGTTTCTTACAGTTGCCAAGGAGAGGTGAGTCCTCCTGGAGTAGGAAGTGGAAAGAGGAATATCCAGTCCACACAATTTGTGTTAAGTACTGTGAAGGAAAAGAGCAGAGTGGAAAGAATGGAGACCTGAAGAAGATTGAGCCAGTTAGTGAATGCGTTTCTAAGGAAACCTGAGGGAAGAGTAGAAGTTATCCAAATGGAGTAGGAGAAAGAGTTTTAGGCAGGGCAAAGTTTGGCATATTCCAGATAGAATGATTGGAGTTCAGAGTGCAGTGGAAGGCAAGGTAGGATAAATGGAAAAAGTAGGCAGTGGCTAGATCAAAGACCATGCTACATTGAGAATGTTCTTCTAAGTGCGGGAGGAAGCCATTGGCATGTTTTTACCAGGGGAGTGGCATCTTCAAATTAATGTTTTAAAAGGATCCTTTGGTGATTCATTGGTGAGTGGAGTATGGGTAAAAGATAGGCGTTGTCCATTAAGGAGTTAGTGCTAGGATTAGGTTAGGTATGTTGGTCACTTGGATTAGATGAAAGTGGAGAAAGAGAGATGTGGATAGTTTTAAGATATATTCTGGAGGTACAGTTGTCAGAACTTGGTAATGGATCGAATATTGGAAGGTGAGAGAGGGAAAGAGTATGTCAAAGATGATTGGATTCTGGCTTGAGCAGTTATGAGAAAAGAAGGGGAAAACGTGGAGGAAGAGTAAATCTGTGGGATAAGAGAAAGCATATGGTCAAGGTTTGGGCACATTGGGTTTGAGATCCTTGTGAGACATCCAAATGGAGAGGTTGGAGAGCAAGGTGGCTTTAGGAGTATAAAGCCAGAACGGGCGCTGTAAGTATACAGCTGTGGGCTGTCAGATATGAAAGTGGATTTCAGCCAGCCATGGTGGCTCAATCCTGTAATCTCAGCATTTTGGGAGGCAGAGGCAAGAGGTTTGCCTGGGCCCAGGGATCAATACCAGCCTGGGCAACTTTGTGAGACCTCATCTCTACAATTAAAAAAAAAAAATTAGCCAGGCGTAGTCGCATGTGCCTGTAGTTGCAGCTATTTGGAAGCCTGAGGCAGAAGGATCGTCTGAGCCCAGCAGACTGAGGCTGCAGTGGCCATGAGCAGTGTGTTACTGCACTCCAGCCTGGGTGACAGTGAGACTCCGACTAAAAAAAAAAGCCAGGCTCGGTGGCTCAGCCTGTAATCCTGAACCTTGGGAGGCTGAGGTGAGTGGATTGTCTGAGCCCACGGGTTCGAGACCCGTCTGGGCAACTTGGCGAGACCTCAT
>NW_007050381.1:16468-65409 GCF_000164805.1 Carlito syrichta
GGCAGTGGCCACTGCACTCCAGTCTGGGCGACAGAGTGAGACTCCAACTCAAAAAAAAAAAAGAAAAGGAAAAAGAAAATGGATTTCAAAATGATGGGAATCAGTGAGGTTGCCTCAGGGGACTTTAAGTATATCAAAGGGAGAGAAGTCCTATTATTGGGCTTTGGGATACTGACATTGAGAGACTGGTGAATAAGGAGACCCTCCCGAAGGAAACTGAGGAGGGCGCTGCCAGAAAGATGAAGGGAGGACAGGAGCATGGGGTATCACAGAACCCAGGAAACTAGTGTTTCAAGAATGAGTGATTGATGAGATGCTGTTAACCTGTGTCTTTGATATCAGTCATCGTAGAGCCACATTGTGAGCATCCAACACAGTTTTCCAGAGCACATTACATTCTCCTCTAGGTTGTTTGAAAGGAGACGTTAAGACACTCTACCATGTTGCAGTCAGAAATTCCTTCTGAAGTTACGTATATCCAGTTCCTTATCACTAGGGTGATTTTTTCCTACTCGTTTTCTTATAAATACTCGTTACTTTCACAGCCAACCATTTATTTTATTGATCTGTATTAACATTTATAATCCCTGGCCTCTCTCCCATTTATTTTCTCTCGTCATGCTAGATTACCTCTGTAAACATCCAAAACTATCATTGGCAACTGTCATTTCACACTAATTTATCGTTCCCAACCAGTACTTTGTTCTTCAAGATAAAGTAATTGAGAAAGTGGTCCTTTATATGTGATATTTTGAAAGGACCCAAGTGTAAGTCAGCTTCTTTTCTGAGGGGTGATTTTGGTGGGCTGGGTTGGGGGCCATCCCTCATGTTTGGGCATTTAAGGTAAAATTTGGCAGTGGAGGAATGAACTTACTAGAGAAACATGTTGACTGACAATGTTAGTAGTGAATATATAGTGATACCTATGTGCCTGTTGTGTGATTTTTCTGTAGCAACTCTCAATTACACGAGTGTAGGCACAGAAAAGGTGGAGCGTGGGTTCATTCATGGTGGTATTTTGCCATCTGGGTGGGAGGAAGGACAGTAGGAAAGGGAGTTGAAAATGTCGGCAAGATGATCCGAGGAAGCATCAGGAGTAAAACCTGAGAAGTACAGAGTGAAGAATGGAAATTTCTGCCGGATGGAGAGGATAGTAGGGGTCAGTGACTTGGAGAGCTAGGTAGAGCGAAAGTTGTTGTAGGGGTCTTTGAGCAAGTGGTGTGGAAGGACAGGGCTTTTGTGTCAGGATGTTTAGGTAAGTGGCTCAGAGGGTATGCAGTGCCTGTAGGTGACTGGGTGGGGCATGCAGAAGGGGGAGTGGGTTACTGAGGTGGCATGGAGGGAAATGTCAGGGAACGAAAAGAATGGAATGTTTTATGCGGTATTCCTGTGGAAGTAGCAATCATCTGGATGAAGACAGGAGGTAGAGATGAGGAGACTGAACTAGATGCCAGCATCTTTACAAGGGAAATAAGAGGGAGGTATAGTCCTATGGCATAGACTTTAAAGGAAGAAGCGTTTTTATAAGGAGGGGAAGGCCAGGCGTGTGGATCAAGCCTGTAATCCCAGCACTTTGGGAGCCAGAGGTGAGAGGATTGCCTGAACTCAGGGACCAGCCTGGCAACTTGGTGACACCTCGTTTCTACAATTAAAAAAAAAAAAGAAAAAGCAGGGCATGGTAGCCCGGGCCTGTAGTTCCAGCTACTTGGAAGGCAGTTCGAGGCTGCAGTGGCTGTGAGCATGCCACTACATTCCAGCCTGGGCGACAGAGTGAGGCTCTGACTCAAAAAAACAAAAGAAAAGGAGAGTAGTGGCAACGGGAGTAAGGATGATGCTGGCCTGACCTTCTGTCCTGAGAGACATGGGAAATGTTAGAAGGAACAGACTCCACTTACAGGACTGTGAGTGAGTTTGGGACCAGGCAGAGCAGTGTCATTAGAGGCTTCCAGGCTTCAAAAGGAGGTAGAGGTTCAGAGATGAGGTTAAGCTTACGTGGACCTTTGTTGCTCAAGTCTGTGGAGTTTCAGAGAATATAGTGGAAGGGTTTGGGTGGGAGAGAAGAGAGGCTGCGTAGGACATGGGCTCAGCTTAGAAGATATAGGGATGCGGAGTGGTGGGAATGGAAGTTTGGAAGGTAATGGGTAAAAGGAAGGCTTGGCCTTTTAGCAGGGCCTGAAGTTAATAGTTGGTGGAGGAATGACAGACTAAGACCTGTGTCTTTTGAGGGGGGAGAGAACTCTGGGCTGTTGGTCCCAAAGGTTGCAACTTGATAATTTGGTGACAGATCAGTTGAGATCTGGATAAAAACTCTGTATGTTGTGCACAAAAGAGATGCTGGTTAGCCCTTCAGAAGACTTTTTTTAGTAGTGTCATGCCAGCAGAGAATGAGACGCTATATTGAAGGATACCAGGAAACCTTTTTATTTAAGAACTGCCAATGCAGGAAACACCCCTTTCTGCCTTGCAGGGGGAAGAGATGATATCCTGGTATAGAAGAAAAATCAAGATGTGAGACTTGAGTTCTAAGCTCAGTTCTGTCATCAAGTTAGACTGATCTTCAGCATATCCGTTCCCTTGTCTGAGCCTTGGTTTTCCTGTTTACAAGTCAGGAATTAGATTGGTTGATCTCTGTGGCTCTGCGATTTTGAGAGTTGGGTGGGTTATATTGATTTAGTTAGACTGAAAAAGGAAAAGCATATTTTTGAGTCTCTTACTTCATTTTTTTCCCCCTCACAGGTCAGTGTCTGATCTGGGTCCAGTGTTCCTCCCCAAACTGTGAGAAATGGAGGCAGCTACGTGGGAACATTGACCCCTCAATTCTCCCTGACAATTGGTCCTGTGACCAGAATACAGGTAGAAAGCAGTGGAAATTTTTTTCAGGTTTTATTGTTCCCCACTTTCTTTCCCTGCATGTATCCTTCAGATTAAATTACATAAATGTATTTTGTATTCAAGATGTCCTTGTAGTGCTTGGGAGACAGGAAGGATCTTCCTGTCATAGGAGTTGAGTCTGGGCATAAGAGGCTGGGGGAAGAAACCCTGTGGAGTGTTATGTTTTGGGGGGGCCTGGAATCTAAATGCGTATGCTAAGTAAATTCCATGTTTTTCAGCATTGGTGTGTTCCTGTCAATCCTGATTAGAATATTGATATTGGGTTGGTGGATAGGGAAGGATATGGTCTATATGAGGAAAAACAGGTGAAAGAGATCCAGTGAGCTTAGCATTACAGACTTTTTTTTTTTGAGTGGGAGTTTCACTCCGTCACCCAGACTGGAGTGCAGTGGCACGCTCCCGGCCACCGCTGCCTCAACCCTCTGGGCTCCGGTGATCCTTTCGCCTCAGCCTTCTGAGTAGCTGGAATTACAGGCGCGCGCTACCACGCCCGGCTAATTTTTGATTTATTGTAGAGATGAGGTCTCGCCAAGTTGCCCAGGCGGGTCTTGAACCCATGGGCTCAGGCGATCCACTCACCTCGGCTTCCTAAAGTGCTGGGATTACAGACTGAGCCACCAAGCCCGGCGCATTACAGACTTTTTGAAACTACTTGGAAGAAATTATGATGATCTAATTCAGCCTGATTATTTTACAGAGGAGAAAACAGAATCTTAGAAAAATTACTCCCATGATGTTTCATAGATAGGAACAGAGTCAGACACTGGGATGTAAGCAGGAGTGTGGAATCTCTCTCTATAGAGTAAAAGGAGGCAGCACTCCTGCTTCTCCTAGCTCCAGCTACATTTGCTCCATGAGTCTTTATTCTTCCTTCATGCCCACCCCCAGCTGCCCTTTTGGTCCTACCTGCTGCGTATACCAGTTCCTTCTTGTCCTCTTCCCAGGCCTCATCCAGATTTTTGACCTTATGAGTTTCTTCCTGTCCCTTCATTCCTTCTCTCTTTTGGCAGACTTAGAGTATAATCGCTGTGATATTCCTGAGGAGACCTGGACGGGGCTTGAAAGTGATGTGGCCTATGCTTCCTACATCCCGGGATCCATCATCTGGGCCAAGCAATATGGTTACCCCTGGTAGGGCACCATGACACAGAGCATCCTTCATGAACCTGGGAGTGGCAGCTTCAAACAGGGAGGGAAGAAATGGAAAATATCTGTAGTCAAAATGTTCTTGCTTGAGAAAGAGCACGGGGCAAGAGAAGCGTACCAAGTTTGGAGGCATTGAAAGAGCATGCTTTCTGAGGGTTTAGGGTGGAGGTGGTATCTCCCTGGGAAAGAATGTCTGACAGTGCTACCTGAATGGCAGAAAGAGGAGGGTAGATTTAAGGGACTTAAAAATATTAAGATGTGAAGGACATACAAAGTAAAGAGAACAAGGAAAGGTGGGATAGTTTCTTCTTTGAAGATGCACCTAGTTAGAAGATTTTGTTCTTAGGGTTGCAAGAAGATCCAGAAGGAGAAGATACCTTTACTAGGAATATTCTGAGCTCCTTTTTATACTGATGGAAATCAGTTCAGTCAGTTGGTAGTGACCAGCCACTGGAGGGGACTGATGGGAGGAGATTTATTTTTTGGATCCTTTATAACACATACTACTGTTTTCTATACAGGTTTATTGATGAGGTTGTGTTCTTATCATCTAACCCCTTATCTTCTGTCCCCTATAACCATCTGTCTTCTACAGGTGGCCAGGCATGGTAGAATCTGATCCTGACCTGGGGGAATATTTTCTTTTTACTTCTCATCTTGATTCCCTGCCAGTAAGTTTCCTAGTTCAAGGTAAATAGGAGTTCAGGTCAAAGCAGTGAACAAATCCATCCTAACATATGTACAAATTAAAATCATAGAATAGCCAGAAGACATGAGTGAAAATAGATACTTAACTAGGATTACAAACACAGAGATAAGTACTCACACATAGAAAGAAACTTGTATCTAATTAAGTATTTACCCAAGGTCAGGGTAGTTATAGTTTTGATAAATATGCTTTGGCTAGGATTCTTGAGGTCAGAATGGAAGAACAACTGGAATGAGGGCAGGGTAGGTAATCTGGCTTTGGAGAGCATCTGAGGCCTCGCACCTTCGGGGTGAATTCCCGTTTTTCCCCTGCCCTGTTCTGGCTAGAGGAGAAAAGCAGGTAGTAGGACAGGAGGCCATAACAGGACCCTCTTTTATTCCAGTCTAAGTACCATGTGACATTTTTTGGAGAAACAGTTTCTCGTGCCTGGATCCCAGTCAATATGCTAAAGAACTTCCAGGAGCTGTCCTTGGAGCTAGCAGGAGTGGTGAGTAAATTGGGTTCTGTTGTGATATAGGGACTGGAAAAAAAATGTTCCCTTTATTAAACCCAGTTTTTTTCCCAGGGCAGGCTGTATTGGGGGAAAATTCCGTGTCTGACCAGGTGTGCCAAGTATGAGGTTATTCACGAGGGACTCTTCTGTCCACCAGGATGGCAGCAGGGCAAGGATTTTTATCAGTCTCTTTCCCTGCCTGCAGACTGGGGGCTCCTGAAGACTGAGGTTTTCTACAGTATTAGCCAAAGCAGACGTGGCAGAGATGAGGGTACAGATTAATTCAGGATTTCTTAGTCTTGGCACTATTGACATTTTGGGCCAGATAATTGTTGTGGAGGGCGGTTCTGTGTATTGTGAGATAAACAGAATCCCTAGGCTCCACTAGCATCCAGCCAGTAGCAGCCCCACCCACAGCCTCTGCCCCCTGCCCCTAGTTGTGACAACTAAAAAATTGTCTGCAGACGTTGTCAGGTGTCTACTGGGGAGCAGTATCTCTCCCAGTTGAGAACCATTGGATTAGCTGAATCATATTTTCTCCCTACAGTCACTTTGGTTTTGACCAGCCTTACAAATGAGTAGAGGCCTAGAAGCTCAGGGGCTTTAGAAAGTCAAGTAGTGAGTATTAAATCAAGCAACTGAATCTGAAGAAACTTGTCCAAAGCTTAAAAATGAAATTATCTGAACTACTTTAATCATCTCTTGAAATTTTCATGTGACTCACTTTGGAGAGGGCACTAATATTTAGTTGACTGAAAATATTGATAGGAATCAGCAAGAGGTTTATTGAGGGGAGGTGGATGTTATGTCTGAGCCTAAAAGATTAAGGAGTATCATATCAATAGTAGGAACTGGAAATAAATGTAGTTAAAGATAATGTCTAGCCGGGCTCGGTGGCTCAGCCTGTCATCCCGCGCCTTTGGGAGGCTGAGGTGAGTGGATTGCCTGAGCCTGCGGGTTTGAGACCCGCCTGGGCAGGCGAGACCTCATCTCTACAATAAATCAAAAAATCAGCCGGGCGTGGTAGCATGTGCCTGTAATTCCGGCTACTCGGAAGGCTGAGGTGGAAGGATCGCTGGAGCCCAGCAGGTCAAGGCTGCGGTGGCCGGGAGTGGCCACTGCACTCCAGTCTGGGCGACAGAGTGAGACTCCAACTCAAAAAAAAAAAAAAGATAATGTCTGATGGGTACCAGTATGTTTGGGTTACTTCTCTAATATTTATTATTGACTCTAATGTTAAAGCCATTATTTATCATTGACTCCAATCTTCTTCCATTTCAGAAAAAGTGTAGGAACAAAGACTGCAGCCAGAAACTGGGGGCAGCCCTGACGATGGCTCAGGAGGCAGAACAGATCAGCATTGAGGTAGGAGAGCGTTCAGACCACATTCATTCCCTTCCCTACCCTTGGACAAATGGAATTCTCTCTGAGTTCAGACAAAGACAGTTTGTGGTAGTGGGCATCCTATCTTTTTACTTAACTTCAGATCTCAGATATATGTGTCCTGACCTCACTTTTATGTGGAGTCAGTTTTGGCCCTCAAATTCTGCTGGTAGGGATGGGGTGTGAGGTGGTGAATGATAAACAGTGAATTTTCCCTTCCCAATTATAGACAACCTGGAAAAAGAGACTATAATTAATCAATCTCCATAAAAGTTCAGATAAGGCTAATGCGAAATTTCAAGTGAAAATGGTAAAGGAAATTAATACAAATTTCTTTATAATTAAATTCCAGGCCTGAGCCCGCGGGTTCGAGACCCGCCTGGGCAGGCGAGACCTCATCTCTACAATAAATTAAAAAAAACTAGCCAGGCGTGATAGCGCACGCCTGTAGTTCCAGCTACTTGGAAGGCTGAGGCGGAAGGAGCGCTGGAGCCCAGCAGGTCGAGGCTGCAGTGGCCGGGAGTGGCCACTGTACTCCAGTCTGGGCGACAGTGAGACTCCAACTCAAAAAAAAAAAAAAAAAAAAAATTCCAGAAGACAGAGGACAAAAGTCGCCCCTGGAAGGGCCGTGGATGATGCTTTTGTTTCTTGGTTCCTTCAGGAACGGGTTAGCTTGTTTGGTTTCCGGAGCCGATACAGCAGATCTGACAGTGATGGGGAAGGAAAAGGTAGGATAGGTGGAGGGTGAGGACTGGAGAGGAAAGGGAGGGATTCCTTTGTGAGGGGAGCAGCCCAGGTTTCCCTTTATTTTGTATTCCATGTCATTTATAATAGCAGGCTTTGGTGAATGTGATTGACTCAGAGGGCAGAGAAAGGAATGGGGGAAAGGAGGGCAGGAAAGGAGACTGTATGTTGAGTCGTGAAGGGCTTTGACAGGGATGTGCGCGTGAGAAGCTGGGATCACATTTTATGGAGGAAACGTCACTTGGACACAGAATGTGGCATTAAAGATGAGTTCTCTGGGATCAGTTCCCTTAACTCACCAGCTATTTTATTATATGAATTGTTTAGCCTTTTTCTCTTCCTTTTTGTGTTCCAGACTTGATGCTCTCTAGGCCTGACAGTCCAGAATCCTGCTTGGAGAAAGAGGAGGAGGAGAAGTCAGAAATGGAGGAGAAGGAAGAGAAAAAAGTAACATTACCCTTAAATATTGGTTTAGATGAGGATTTTGGGGTTTCCTTTTAGGAGATTCCGGTAGGGGTCTTGTTAGCATGGGCTTATATTCACCAAGGAGCCATCCTGTTCCTGCCTCATGGGAGACCCAACTGGCTGATCTTTTTTTTTTTTTTTGAGTGGAGCTTCACTCTGTTGCCCAGGCTGGAGTGCAGTGACACACTCAAATCCACCGCAACCTCGACCTGCTGGGCTCAGGCAATCCTTCTGCCTCAGCCTTCCAAGTAGCTGGAACTACAGGCACACGCCACCACTCATGACTAGACTGGCTGATCTGTTAGGGATCTCCAGGGAAGGAGGCTCTCCTTTTTTCCTCTTTATTCTCTCTGATTTCCCACATCTCTAGGAACTTATTTCTTGATTATAGTCTCAGTTCCTACTATGTTTCTTTGATTCTTCCTGAAGCAATTTCAGAGACTAGCAAGTTGCTTCTCTACTCTTTTCTCCCCTATGTGGACACTTAGGATTTTCACTCACTTATTTTCGTAGTGTCTCTTTTCCAGGTATAGGAAATACATTTTTTCACTTTCTTTTCTAATTTTTAATTTACCAATGTTTATCATTCTTGTGACCTAGCTTTACTTCCTTCTTTTATGCCTAAAGCTTTACACTGACAAATACCAAAAGACTGGGAAGGTGACTACATATTGTTCTTTGTGTTGCCATAGATTTAAACATTATCAGCCTCACAGAACCTAATTTGACTTCCCAGAGTCCACCCATCATTCTGTAGTATGCTTCTGTATTAAGAACAGTTATGTGACTTAATTTATCTTCTTATTCCTTACTCTCCCATCCTCAGGACCCAACTTTGCCCAGTTCTAGGCCAGTCAAAATGCAGACAAAAGAACCCAAGCCAAGAGGTAAGCAAGCCAGCTGGAAATAGGACATGTCTCACAGTTAAGGCAGGGAAGTGGTAGAGAGTGTAAAGGGCCTGTAAGTTACTGGTCCTTACTAACCATCTCAGCTCCAGGACCTGGGAAAACAGGCAAGACTCACTGATAGTGTCAGTGGAAAACGGGAGCTTCCTTGCTTCTCTGTACTGAATTATAAAATCTTAGGTTTAAAGGTGGAAGGTTTTAGCCGGGCTCAGTGACTCGGCCTGTAATCCCGCGCCTTTGGGAGGCTAAGGTGAATGGATCGCCTGAGCCCGCGGCTTCGAGACCTGCTTGGGCAGTGAGACCTCATCTCTACAATAAATCAAAAAAATCAGCCGGGTGTGGTAGCGCGCGCCTGTAATTCCGGCTACTTGGAAGGCTGAGGCGGAAGGATCGCCGGAGCCCCACAGGTCGAGGCTGTGGTGGCCGGGAGTGGCCACTGCACTCCAGTCTGGGTGACCGAGTGAGACTCCAACTCAAAAAAAAAAAAAGATGGAAGGTTTTAAGTTCTTAGCCAAGAAGATGTCTTCCTGGAGAAGACAGACTCCGAGGAAAACTGTAAAGATAAGATCTTAGGGGCAAAAGAAAAAAAAAAGACGATTGGGGAACTGGAGGCTACTGAGGGAACCCAAATAGAGAATGAGCAGAAGATGTGGGCAGGGCAGAGACTACAGGTGGAAAGTTCAGTTGCCCTTGCCAAGTTGTCATGCAGAGAAAAATAAACAAATCTCCTTCATTGTTGGTGGTGGGGTTGATGCAGGCATGGCAGATGGACGAGGTGGGACCCTGCCAAAGAAGATGATGAAGAGATCTCTGGGCAATGAACCCTCAGCTCCCCCTGCACCCTTAGTGAGCGAGAAAGAAGGCCAAGGGAATCCAGATACCGACCAACTAGGTAAGGCTCAAAGCCTGGTAAAAGCTAAACGGAATGCATCTCCCCTTCCTGAATCGTTTCTTAACAATTCTACTGCTTTTCATTACTTTAAAGAAGAAATGAAAATTAGAATGAAAGGGCATCTCTCAGACTGTACATAGCACACACTACAAAAACAGTTTATTTGATTTGATCCAGAGACAGGAGGGTGGTAGGGAGAAGGGAGCTAACATGTACTGAGTATTGCCGTAGGCTGGCTAGGTACTTTCATGCTTGCTTCTTTAGATTTTTTCAAGAGCTCTATGATGGGATACTTTCCATGTTAAAGATAAGGAAACAGAGGCTCAAAGGATTTAAAATATGCTCAGGGGCCATACAGTGGCTCACACCTATGATCCCAGCACTTTTGGAGGACCAGGTGAGAGTATTGCTTGAGGCCAGGAGTTCTAGACCATCCTGGGCAACATAGTGAGGCCTTATCTCAAGTGAAAAAATAATGTAAAAGTGCTTAAGGCCTATGTCTAGCATATGACTGACCCACAGGTTGAATCCAAATCTTTGTGACCCAAAGTCCATATTCTTTGTACTCAGAAAGGTCATCTTTTCCAGAGAGTTCTTGGAAATAGGAATTTAGGAGTTTGACTTGTACAAGTAAGTACAGACTGACCTAATAGGACTCTTTGCTTTGTCATCTTTTCATTTAGGCCCAAAGAAAAAATTTAAAGCTCCCCAAAGCAAGGCTTCAGTAACCAGCTTATCCGATGAAAAAGAAGTTAGAATGAGGCCAAAGGGTCTGGGTCCATTAGCTCATGTCCCTCAGCTGGGAAGGAAGGGCCTGGACCCTAGAAACTCCTGACTCAGGAGGCTGGAAGTGCTACCCCTGAAGATGAAGATTCCAGTGACCTGGACCTGGGGCAACCATGGAAGATGTCGGAAAAGAGAGCAGAGAGAGGAGCCCCAGCACAGAGATGGCCAAGAGCTCCCTGCGGCCGTCGTTGAGGAACGCTGTGTGGTCTCGCCCCCCTTCCTGTTCTCCCTTCTCTGGAGCACAGGCGGGAGAGCCTTTCAGGGGGTCCCTGGGAAGTTGCTGTATGTTGGGGGTGTGAATGTGAACTGGCTACAGAGCTCGAGTCAGAGTTGTGCAGTTTGTGTGTTAATAAAGCAGGATACTGGTCAGTTGGCTTGGTCGGTCTGTGATCACATGCTTCCTTTCGGCATCTTTCCCTCCTGCTCTGAGTCACTGTGGCACGCATCATTGTTTCTGGTGTGAGACTGCAGTCTTGGGAGGACATCCAGAAGGGCAGATTGGAGTTCGAATCCTGGCTCAGCTACTTGCTAGCTACCTCTCATATCCTTGGGAAAAGCATGCCAACCCTTCTGGTTCTGATTTTCATGCCGCAGATAAGTACATCATTTATCTCGTAGGGTTGTTGATGTTAAATGAGGTGATGCATGTAAAGCACTAAATACAATACCTGTTAGTTATTATATAAGGGAAGATTCTGGTTGGATATGGGGTTCAGACACTGGGTTCTGAGCTGGCTACCGGTGTGTGGGGATTTATGTTCCCTGGTCTGAGGGAAAAAAGTACTGAAAAAGGTACTAGAGAAGGGATCTTGGGTATGAGTTGTTATTAGAGTTCAGTTTTGGTGGGAGGGACAGCGGTTGAAGGTGACACCAGCTTTCTCCTTACCTATATTCAGGCAAATTCGGGGGGATACTTATTTTTTGTGGGCAAGGGCTAAGAACGTGAAGAGGTAATTGGAGTAGATGCCTCTGTATCAGTTCCTGGTAGCCTTCAACACCTGCTGACCTCTGGAGCTGTTTGCATCTGGCCTCATTGTTGGCAGCTGTGATCCTTCCTGTTGGAAGCATAGCTTACCTTGAGGAGGCCATCGTTCAGTCTTTATTTTTTTTCTTTTTCTGTATACTTTAATGGATGCAATTTGTAAAATTTTGAAGACAATGTTTTTTAAGATTTTGTTTTATTATTATTCTTTAAATTAGAGACGACTGGCCTCGTACTCCTGGGCTCAAGCGCTTTTCCTTGCCTCAGCCTCGCAAGTCGCTGGGATCGCAGGTGTGCTTCATCTTGCTCAGCCTTATCATTCAGGCCACCGGTTAGGCCTTTAAAACAGAGTATAGGGTCTCTTGCTGGGGACTCCCAAGGCTCTGGTGGCTGGGAGGTGAGGAGGAGCCGGAGAGATCAAGGGAGGCGTAGACGATGCCGTCAGCCTGAGCGAGAACCGGAAGAGAAGGGGGTTAGGCAGTGGAGGCAGAGTTGTCCCCGTCTTAACGGCAAAGCTGCGTTGAGTGTCCTGTCCACACCACAGTGCTTCCTTTTACCCCACCTGCTCCAGGTTTCCCTTTAGTTCCCTCAGAGCCTAGTCTCACTGCTCACCTTGGGTTGCAGCTTGGGGTCTGGGTGTTGTCCTAGGAGAAAAAAGGGTGTACTGAGATCAACCAGAGTCGAGATGGGTAGGGGGCTCCAGTAGTGAGGTCATCTACTATGAGGGTCACCTGAGGGCATGGGATGGGCTGGGGAATGGGAAAGAAGGGAGATACCGAGGAGGGCACACACCTAGGAGGGGAGTGTTTGCGGCGTAGGGAAGGGCCACGGGTGAAAACTGGGATGTGCTGGCGGGAAACACTTACCTTTATTCCCAGTACTCTCATATTTCTCTTCCATGTTTTGGGAGTCTTCCCTGTATGGGAAAAAGGGGATGGCAAAGGTATTAGAGGCTGGACAGTAAAGTCTGGTTGTTTCTCTTTGAGGAATGCTCTGCAACCTCTGCAACCTGTCCTGACCTACTCAGCAGGATGAATGTGCCGGCTTCAGGCTCTCAGAAGGAGGCCACCTGGAAGAAGAATTAGAGGCAGTTTGTGATGTGGCCCAGCAGGGGTCCCTCCGTGCTGAAGGAGGTACATTTTTCTGGGGAAGCTGCATGTCCTGGAGAGGAACACAGGAGAACTAGGAAGGGCCAGCCCCTGCTGTCTGCTGGCGCTGCCTTGGCAAAAACCGGGAGAAGAAAACCAGTTCAGAGAAGTGTGGGTCCTCTGGGCAGGTGCTCAGGCGTGGTGCCTGGAAGGGGAAGCGTCCTGCGAGGGACCAGAGGAAGAGTAGCTCGCCAACGCTGGGGCAGGAGAGAGCCCAGGGGAGAGGCTTCCTTCTGAAGGAAACCTGTGGCGAGGGCCAGGAAGGGCAGGAGAAGAGGCCAGCGGTGGGAGGGTGGAGAGGAAGAGCCCGGAAAGGGAAAGGTTGGTGGAACCGGGAGAGGAGAGGGGGGCTGAGGCTGGGAAGCAGGTTCTGAGCAAAGACAGGCACCGAGAGGAGCTGCTGAAGGCAGAGGAAGCCCTGTGGCCCCAGGCACATTCAGCAGGAGGCAGGGCCCACGGAGTGGAGAGCAAAAAGGACAGGGTGAAATATGGAAGAGCTGGATGTGTCCAGGAGGGAGATGAACAGCAGAAAAAGCTCAGAAACAGGATAAAAGGGCAGAGGCTACAGGAGAAAGACACAAGGGAGACACTCTGGAAAGGAGACTCTCTAAGGTTCATGCTGGACCCCGGGGGCCACTGTTCTTCTTTTTAGGGGGCAGAACCCGAGGGGTCAAGAGTCTGGCCCGACAGACAAGGGAGGACACGAATGGATAAGCTGGGGCTGCAAGAGGGGCTGTGGCAGACTTGGCTTTGGGTTTCTTGGAAGGACATTTCCTGTTTCCCGCCCAGCCCCTTCCCCGCCACTCCTTGGAGAGGACAGGCACTCACCTGGCTGGGGTTTTGGCTCCAGTCTGCCGACCTGTAGGAGGACCAACAGCCTGTCAGTGTGACATTCACAGAGATGGCATTTCTGCATCCACCTTCACTGCCGCACCCTAGGCTGAGACCTTCTTTGCAGGACAGAGCAGGACTGCCAGGGCCCACCAGGGAAGGGCCTGGGACTCAACCGGCACTCTGAGGCCCCCACATCTGTCCTCCCTGTTGTCCTCTACGGCAAATCCTGTCACTCCCTCATCTCAACTCTCTCTCTCTGCTTCCTTCTCCCTTCCCTGAGTTCCCTTCTCAACCCAACCTGGCTCCTTCCACCTCCCTCTCCCGCCTCCTCTTGACACCCACGCCCACCACGTACTCCACATCCTCACGCCAACAGCTGCTTGTGCTTTCCTTCTGCGTGGCAGCTGTGTCTGCAGGCGTGGGCGCCTCATGGTTGGAACCACCTTTGCATGTGTTGAGACTTCCGTTGCCATCGCCGGACCATCCGTCCTTCCCCTCTGACCGATCCCTCACTCGAAACCGGCTGCCCCACCCTCTGCGCTGGGTCCTTGTCCAGCCCTCTGGACTCTCCCTGCCACACTTCCCAAGCATTTAGCCCTGGTTCATAGACATTCTCCACCATCCAGCATCATCTGGGAATCTCAGCACCCACAGAGACACCCTCGGACTCAAGACTCACGGCTCACCAAGTCCAGGGGCCTCCAACTTCCATGCCACTAGGCCATCTCTGGACTTTTTTTTTTAACCTTTGGGACTGGGAACTCTGAAATATTAGCTGGAAGTAACATTTTCTCTTTCTTTTTCTTTTTTTAGTGGTTAAAAAGCTTTATTAAAGAAAACACAAGTATTATTTTCGTGCTACAACTGTCTTCTGCTTCTCTCTTCTCTTTTTGCAACTTTAACAAGTTTCCTTCATCTGAATTGTTATAAGAAAAAAAAAAAACAGCTAGAAATCACCATATTAACCATTTCTAAGTGTATGGTTTGGTAGTGTTAAGTATTTTCACACTGTTGTGAAATAGATCCTCAGAACTTTTCCATCTTGCAAAACTGAAACTATATCTGTTAAAGAATTTCCCTTTCCCTTCTCCCACAGCCTCTATATCACCATCCTACTTTCTGTTTCTATTAATTTCACTACTCTAGTTACCTCATATAAGTAAAATCATAAAGTATTTGTCTTTTTGTGACTGGCTTCACTTAGCACAATGTTCTCAAGGTTCATTCATATTGTTGCATGTGTCAACAATATAAATGTTTTAAAGGCTGTATACATATTCCATTATATGTATAAACCACATTTTGTTTGTTCATTCATTCATTGATGGACATGTGGGTTCCTTCTACCTGTTGGCTATTATGAATAATACTGCTGTCAATGTGGGTGTACAAATATCTCTTCAGGACCCTGTTTTCAATTATTTTAGATATATGTCCAGAAATGGGATTGCTGGATCGTATGGTAGTTCTGGTTTTAATTATTTTTTTTAAGCTTTGAATTTCTCCATATTCTTGCCAACATTTGTCATTTGTGCACTTTTTTTTTTTTTTTTTTGAGTTGGAGTTTCACTGTCGCCCAGACTGGAGTGCAGTGGCCACTCCCGGCCACGGCAGCCTCAACCTGCTGGGCTCTGGTGATCCTTCAGCCTCAGCCTTCCAAGTAGCTGGAACTACAGGCGCATGCTGCCATGCCCGGCTAATTTTTTTGATTTATTGTAGAGATGAGGTCTCGCCTGCCCAGGCGGGTCTCGAACCCGCGGGCTCAGGCAATCCACTCACCTCAGCCTCCCAAAGGTGCGGGATTACAGGCTGAGCCACCGAGCCCGGCTTGTGCACTTATTTTTTAAATAGTAGTTTTCCTAATTAGTGTAAGGTGATATCCCATTGTGGTTTTGATTTGCATTTCTCTGATGATTAATGATGTGGAATTTCTTTGTATTTGCTTGTTTTGGCCACTCGTATGTTGTCTTAGTCTGTGTTTTTTTTTTGTTTTTTGGTTTTTTTTTTTAATTGGAGGCTCACTCTGTAGCCCAGGCTGAGTGCAGTGGCACACTCATGACCACCACCAGCGTCGACCTGCTGGCCTCCGGCGATCCTTCCAAGTAGCTAGAACCACAGGTGTGCGCTACCACGCCCGGCTCATTTTTGATTTTTTGTAGAGATGAGGTCTCGCCAAGTTGCCTAGGTGGGTCTTGAACCCATGGGCTCAGGCAATCCACTCGCCTCAGCCTCCCAAAGTGGTGGGATTACAGGCTGAGCCACCAAGCCCGGCTGTCTTAGTCTGTTTTATGCTGCTGTAAGAGAATACTTGAGACTGAGTAATTTATAAAGAACTGAAATCTATTTCTCACAGCTGTAGAGGCTAAGCAGTCCAAGATGAGGGCTCCAGAATCTGGTGAAGGCCTCTGTACTCCATCTTCTAGAGGGGAGGAAGACTGTATTTTCACATGGCAGAAGGTCAGAGGAGAGTGAACCCACTCTCCAAATTCCTGTTTCTGATAGCGTTAATCCATCAGTGTGGCAGAGCCCTCGTGGCCCTCATGACCTAAACGCTTCCCAAGATATCCTCCTTCTCAGATGTTGCACTGGGGATTAAATTTCCAACACATGAATTTGGGGAGACAAATTCAGACTATAGCATACATCATCCTTGGAGAAATTTCTGTTAAAATCCATTGCCTCTTTTTTTTTTTTTTTTTTGAGTCGAGGTCTTACTTTGTCGCCCAGGCTAGAGTGTAGTGACATGATCCTGGCTCACCACAGCCTGGTACTCTTGGGCTCAGGTGATTCTTCTGCCTCAGCCTCCTGAGTAGCTGGGATGATGGGCGTGGGCCACCACACTGGGTTAATTTTTAAATTTTTTGTAGAGATGAGGTCTTGCTGTGTTGCCTAGACTGGTCTCAAATTCCTAGGCAGCAATTCTCTCATGCCTGGCCCACTGCCCATTTTAAAACTGGGTTGATTTTTTGTTGTTGTTGTAGAGTTGTCGGAGTGTTTATATATTCTGAATATTAACCCCTTATCAGATATATGATTTGCAAATATTGTCTCCCATCCTATAGCTCTTCTTTTTATTATGTTGATTGTGTCCTTTGTTTTAAAAACGTGTCTAAGTTTGAAGTAGTCTTATTTATTTTTTCTTTTTTTGCCTGTGCTTTTTTGGTGTCATATCCAAGAAATTATTGTGAAATCCAGTGTTGTAAAGCTTTTCCCCATGTTTTCTTCTAGAAGCTTTATGGTTTGGGGTCTTACATTTAGGTCTCTAATCCATTTGGAGTTAAATTTTGTCTATGGTGTAAGATAAGGATCCAATTTCATTATTTGGCATATGGATATTCAATTTTCTCAGTACCATTTTGTTGAAGAGACTGTCATTTCTGCATTGAGTGTTTCTTGGCACCCGTGTCAAAAATCATTTGACCATATAAACAAGAGTTTATTTCTGGGCTCTCTATTCCATTGGTCTATTTATCTATATTTATGCTAGTACCATATTGTTCTGATTACTGGAGGTTTGTAATTTGTTTGAAATCAGGAAATGTGAGTTATTTCTTTTTCTTTCTCTAGATTGTTTTGGTTATTTGGGGGAACCTTGAAATTTCATATGAATTTTTCTATTTCTGCAAAACATGTTTGGATTTCTAGGGAATGCATTAAATCTATAGATTATTTCAGGTTGTATAGACATTTGAACAATACTGATTCTTTCAACCTATGAGCACAGGATGTCTTATCATTTATTTGTATTTTTAACTTCTTTCAGCAGTGTTTACTGGTTTTCAATGTAGAAGTCTTAACCTTATTGGCTAGATTTATTCCTAAGTATTTATTTATTTTTTGATTTATTATAAATATAATTTTCTTAATTTCTTTGAAAATTGGTCATTAGTAGTATATAGAAATGGATTTTTCTGTTGATTTTTTTTGTGTTGAATTTGTATCCTGCAACTTTGCTCAGTTCATTAGTTCTAACAGATTGTTGTTGGGTTTTTTGTGTGGAATATTTAAAGTTTTCTACATATAAGATCATGTCACCTGCAAACAGAGATCATTTGACTTCTTCCTTTCCAATTTAGATGTCTTTTTTGTTCTTTGCCTAAGTCCTCTGGCTGGGATTTCCAATACTGTGTTGAATAGAAGTAGTGAGAGTGAGCATTGCATCCTTGCCTTGTTACTTACCTTAGAGGAAAAGCTTCCAGTCTTTCAGCATTTAATGATATTAACTGTGGGCTTTTCATAAATGGCCTTAATTATGTTAAGGTACTTTCCTTCTATTCCTGGTTTGTTGAGCGTTTTTTCATGAAAGAGTGATAAATCCTGTCCAAAGTTTTTTCTGTGTCAATTGAGATGATCACATGGTTTTGTCCTTCATTCTGTTACTGTGGTACATTGCACTGATTGATCTTCATATGTTGGACTATCCTTAAATTCCAGGAATAACTACCACTTGGTCATGGTATATAATTCTTTTGATGTAGTGTTAAATTTGGCTTACTAGTATTTTGTTGAAGGTTTTTACATCAGCGTTTATCAGAGACATTGGTCTGTAGTTTCTCTAGTAGTGTCTTTGTCTGGCTTTGGTATCATGGTGATGCTGGCCTCATAGAGTAAGTTTGGAAGTATTCCAGCTGTCTTTTGTAGTTATTCCACTATACCTGTTCTTTGACCTCATTGAACTCTATTCTCTTGATAATATACTGTCATTATCCAAGCTTCTTGAGGACCCTGCTATTCTCCATTCATGCTTTCTCACCAGCTCCAACACCACCCATGTTCCCCTGTTATTGTGCCACAGCTAGCTGGCAAATCTCTAATCCTGGGTGTATCCTATGACAGGGAATACAATTTGCTTATCCAATATCTTCCCAGTTCTTCTTACTCAGTTACAGAAAACTGATTTTATTTAGAGTAGGAGGGTCCCTCCTACAGATAGCTGTGGGATGCATGACTAAATTCTAGCCAATAAGATACAGGCAGAAGTTGTGGTTAGGACTTTCAGGAAGGCTCTTTAGAAGGGAGCAGACAGCTGGAGAATAGCATTTCCCCCCCTCCTTTCTTCCTTCTTTCCTGCCAGAAACCCAGAAAAAATAGCTGGAATATTTCCAGCTGCCTCGGACCAAACTTGAAGACAGAAGCCAGTATCAAGAATGGTGGATCAGAAAGGTAGAGGCCTGAGTGCTTAAGAATAGTGTTCTCTGCTATTTTCTTCCAAATCCTTTTATTAGAAGAAAAAAGCCCTGACTCTGCCTCATTTAAGCCCTGTTATCTCTGGTCCCTGGTGGTAGTAGCTGAAAACCATTCCTAACCAACACAAATCACTAAGCTTTTAAAACCTGAAGGGTTGAAAACTCAGGAAAAACACAGTCAGTATATACTAACATATAACGAGGCTTTTATGGATTTATGGTTTCTCATCTGAGTCGCATCTTTCAACCCCACTTTCCATTTCCTCAGTGACTATGTCAAACTTTCTCTTAAATTCCCTGACCCTCTTCCTCATTCTTAGGAGACAACCACTCTGCAGAATTAAAACATTATAATATAGATTAATTTATAAATTTTAAAAATCCATGCCTGCTGGGTTTTATCATATTGAGGGAGATTATCTCCATTATGGTTATAAAACAATCTCATATCTTCTTCCAGTACTAGGTTACTAGGTTATTTTTTTCCTCATTTAAATCTTTGATCTCTGTGGAATTTATTTTGGTGCATATTTTGGGAAATGGAAATATTTCCCCAGTAGTTCCCAAGCCATATATTTGAATTACCCATCTTTCTCCATTGATCAGAAATAATACTTTTTGACCGACTAAATTCTTGCGTATGTGGGTGTGCTTTAATACTGCTATATTTAGAATTTTCTCTTTTCTTCCACTGGTTTACCTGTGTATGCTGGTATTGCATCATTTGAATGATCATTGTTTAATGAGTGTCAATGCTCCTGTGGTGCATATGCCGTGCTAGGGTCTATTCTGAATGTATCATGTTTGTCATTAGGATAACCTCACACGTCCTGTTGTTATCGTCCTCTTCCCATGCGGAAGTTGAGACACGCAGCATTCGTACCATCGTGCTAAAGTGTCCCTAGTCGGGGGGTGAAGCCAGCATTGCAGGCAGCCTGTTCTCTATGCTTTCACCTCTGAACTTTAATATCTGATAGGGCGAATCGCCTTTCATCACAGATTTTCTTTAAGGTAATTTCTGATCAATTTTGGAGGATATTGGGGTATAACTAATTAGTGCTTCTAGGCTTGTCCTTTCTCTTGAGTTGTAAAGGCATACATCCCAAATTCTTTTTTCCCTTTTTTATTTTTTTTATTTTTTTATTTTTTTATTGAGTTGGAGTCTCACTCTGTCACCCAGACTGGCGTGCAGTGGCCGCTCCCGGCCACCACAGCCTCGACCTGCTGGGCTCAGGCGATCCTTCCGCCTCAGCCTTCCAAGCAGCTGGAACTACAGGCGCGTGCTACCACACCTGGCTAATTTTTTGATTTATGTATAGATGAGGTCTTACCAAGTTGCCCAGGCGGGTCTCGAACCCGCAGGCTCATGGAATCCACTCACCTCAGCCTCCCAAAGTGCTGGGATTACAGGCTGAGCCACCGAGCCCGGCTTTTTTTCCCTTTTTAAAGTTTTGAGTCAGAGTCTTTGTCGCCCAGGCTGGAATGCAGTGGCATGGTCACATCTCACTGCAGCCTCTACCTGACCTTCTAGGCAATCCCTCCACCTCAGCCTCCCGAGTAGCTGGGACTAGAGGCACAGGCCACCACGCTTGGCTAATTATTTTTAATCTTTTTGTAGAGACATACACCCCAACTTCTGATGGACAGCTCTACTCAGATGCTACACAAGATTTTCAAATAGAATATATCCCAAACCAAAGGGTCCTCTTTGCCTCGCAAGCATGGTCTTCTCTTCTATTTCTATTTCTCACTTGGTTTCATCACAGCCTCACCCACCAGGTTGAAACATGGGCTTGTTCCTGCTCCCTCGCCCCTCCATCAGTCTCACAGTCAAGTCTCAAGGGTTTTCACTTCTAGCCTTTTCCAGGATCTGGCCCTTTCCCTCCCTCGGCGCTGCCTCTGCATTAGACTGACCTGGCCCACGCCCCCCCCATACCGATTGCTGGATGGGCCCCAGGGAGATGATGTCGCCCCCTTGCGGCTTCTGCGTTGCCCCTGGGAACAGAGGCTCTCGAGTGCGATTTCCAGGGGCCTCTTCTCTCGTCTCCCGTTGGCTCCACTAGCACTGAGCTTCCTGCTGCTCCTGGAAAGATTTCCTCGACCCAGAAGGAGAGCCAGTGACCACTGCACCGCCTTCACCACGTGCCTGGCTAATTCTTTTTATTCTCTGAGGCTGTTGCAAGTGTCACTTCCTCGGGGAAGTCCTCCCTGGCTACCTCTTCTTCCTGCCCACCTTCTTTTCTTTCTTTCTTTTTTTTTTTTTTTTTGAGTGGGAGTCTCACTCTGTGGCTCAGACTGGAGTGCAGTGGCCACTCCCGGCCACCGCAGCCTTGACCTGCTGGGCTCCGGTGATCCTTCTGCCTCAGCCTTCCGAGTAGCCGGAATTACAGGTGCACGCTACCACGCCCGGCTCATTTTTTGATTTATTGTAGAGATGAGGTCTCGCCAAGTTGCTCAGGCAGGTCTCGAACCCACGGGCTCAGGCAATCCACTCACCTCGGTCTCCCAAAGGCGCGGGATTACAGGCTGAGCCACCGAGCCCGGCCCTGCCCACCTTCTTACATGCTCCCGTAGCTCTTTCTCAATGAAGCAATTTGCTCTTGAGGCAACCGACACTCTCCCCACTTCCGTAATCGAGCTCCATCAAGGCAGAGTCTATGCTTTACCTACTTTTGCATCTCCAGTTTCCAGCCAGACCCCGGCAGGTGGGCAGTTGCCCAGGGTTTGCTGAGCTAACTTCTCCCTTCCATTCTCTCTCTCCTTTTTCAGAGCAGGCCCTCCCCTCCCCGTGAACAAAAAGGTGAAGAATGGCGAGATGTGACCAAGTCAAGAGAGAACCCGAAACAGTCTGATTGTGGGGGGAAGGACTGGTGGTTCTCAAGCTTCTCCTGCACAGACCTCGCTTGAGGAGCCTTTCTTTTTTTTTTTTGAGTTGGAGTCTCACTCTGTTGCCCAGACTGGAGTGCAGTGGCCTCTCCTGGCCACCACAGCCGCGACCTGCTGGGCTCTGGCGATCCTTCCGCCTCAGCTTTCTAAGTAGCTGGAATTACAGGCGCGTGCTACCACGCCCGGCTAATTTTTTGATTTTATTGTAGAGATGAGGTCTCACCTGCCCAGGCGGGTTTTGAACCCATGGGCTCAGGCAATCCACTCACCTCAGCCTCCCAAAGGCATGGGAGTACAGGCTGAGCCACCGAGCCCAGCAGAGGAGCCTTTCAAAAACACAGATTCCCAGGCACAGACCTCAGAGTCTGACTTGGTGGGTTTGAGGGGAAAACAACAAGGGTCTGCATTCATTCATTCATTCATTCATTTTGGGGTCTTTGTCTCACTCTGTCGCCCAGGCTGGGGAGCAGTGGCACGATCACAGCTATCCCAGCCTGGACCTGCTGAACTCAGGCGATCCTTCTGCCTCAGCTTTCCGACTAGTTGGGACTACAGGCATGGGCTGCCACACTTGTCTAATCTTTTTGATTTTTGTAGAGACGAGGTCTTGCTGTCTCAAATCCCTGGGCTCAGGCAAGCCTCTTGCCTTGGCCTCCCAAAGTGCTAGGATTGAGGTGTGAGTCCCTGTGCCTGGCAGATCTGCATTTTTAAGAACCACCTTTGGTTTTTCTGCTGCAGGCAGATTCTGAGAAACCCCCAGTTGGAAAGCTCGGGGAGAGGGTGGATACTGGACACTTACCTTTTCTTTTCTTCCACACGAGGTAGATCATTAGTCCCACAATCATGGTTATAAGCACAGCAGCAGCCACTGCCACTCCAACTGTACTCTCCAGGCTCAGGGGCAGGGACCCTGCACTCCCTGTGAAATTGAGGCCAGTGGTGGTTACTGTAGTGGCCATATTGGTGGGGCTCTGGGTGGTGGCTGCTGTGGTGGGCTGCTTAGTGGTGGGCTTGACGGCTGGGGAGAGATGAGAAACGAGCAGAGTTCACTTTGGAAGTGCGAGGGTATCTGGGTGCAAGTGTGGCATCTTGTTTTGTAAGTTGGGAGGATACTGGGGATCGGGGAGCTGCCCTTAAGCAGCTCACCAGGGCAGGGAGTAACCCGGTAGAATGCTCAAGGCTCACCATCCAGACAACCCAGTTTAAATCCTGACTCTCCTCCACAGGGTGACCTCAGAACCACATTTCCCTGCTCACAGATTGGGATAACTAAGTCACAGGATTACATTTTATTAGTTGCTGTTAACATGGTTAACATTAAATATATCATCTTAGCCGTTTCTAAGTGTACAGTTCAGAGGCATTAAGAACTTTCTACACTGCTGTGCGATCACCACCACTATCCAGCTCCAGTGCTTTTTCCTCTTCCTGGATGGAACTCTGTGACCCTTAAACAACTCCCCCTCCCCCTGTCTCCCTGGCCCCTCTCAGGCACCATTCTACCTTCCATCTATAGGAATTTAACTACTCTAGGTGCCTCACGTAAGTGGAAGAGTACGGTATGTGTCCCTTTGCAGGATTGTTTTAATAAGTCAGAAAACATCTATAAGGCACCTAGTGAATCTTGGAAATATATCTTTAAGGCTAAATTAATATATTTTGGCCTTTAGGTCCTATAAACAGATTATGCCTTCTTTGTAGATATTTATACACCATTAAAAAGTTGACATCACCTCATCAACAAGGGTACCTGCATCATGAACATTTGTATACCTAACCCTGAATTGTACCCCACATCTTCAAAATAAAAAAAATTAAAAGAGAAAAAAAAGTTGACATGGTTGGTCAGGTGCGGTGGCTCAAGCCTGTAATCCCAGCACTTTGGGAGGCTGAGGCGAGAGGCTTACCTGAACCCACAGGCTCGAGATCAGCCTGGGCAACATGGTGAGACCTCGTCTCTACAATAAGCAAAAAAAATTAGCCTGGTGTGGAAGCACATGCCTGTGGTTTCAGCTACTTGGAAGGCTGAGGCGGGTCGATGCTGGGGTGGCGTGAGCATGCCGTTGCCCTCCAGCCTGGGTGACAGAATGCGACTACAACTAAAAACAAAGTTTTAACCAAAAAGTTTGCATTCCACTCAGCCACAGGGAAAAAAAATCAAACTCCAATGAAATCTTCATGTTAATGTGGACCAAAATCTTCATCCAGTCTTACTGGAAATTAAAGTGTAAATATTATCTCTCAACGGAGGATTAAAAAAATTTAAAAACTGCTTAACCAAACAAAATAGTTAATAACATACTGTTTAGAAAATAAAAATGAGAGTAACATAATTAGAAAAAGAACCTTGGAACAGGACTAAAGCTACCCGCTCATCTAAATTCATAGTATGAAATGCTTTTATTATTTAAAATAGGGATAAAGTTTTTAAATGAACAAAATATTTAATTTACAAAGAAAGAAGTACCAAAAGCAGGGAGGAGCCAGCCCCCAGGAAACTCAAGAGTGAGTGAGAGTAATGAAAAGCTATGCAAGAATACATTTATTAGAGAACAGATAGCAAAAGGCACAGTAAATGCTGTAACTGCTTATTTAAAAGAGAAATGAACAAGAAGATAGACAAAAAGAGCACATCTAACAACAAAAAAGAGTCTGTTGAAATCATGAGTAAGTATATGCTCAACTGTAGGTTGATAAACTTAAAAATCTCTGTGAAATGGGTGATTTTTTGGAAACAAGCATTTAAAAAATTGATTTAAGAAGTAGTATACTTGAACTGATCAGTAGACAAAGAAGAAATTGAGAATGCTATTAAAGAACTAACTTTCATTAAGATTCCAAGCTACTTGGAAGGCTGAGGCAGAAGGATCGCCACAGCCCAGCAGGTCGGTGCTGGGGTGGCCGTGAGCGTGCCATTGCACTCCAGCCTGGGTGACGGAGTGAGACTCCAACTCAAAAAAAAAAAAAAAGTGATAGATGTATATATACTGAAATGAAAGGTATTTCAGTTATTTTAAGAAAAAATAGCAAGTTGTAGGGCAGAAGAGAATGTACTTTCTCTTTGTGGTACATACTTACATCTGTGAGAGAACATTTCCACAGAAAGTAGCAGTGACTGGAGAGAGAAAGTGGATAGAGGGAATATTACTTTTCATTTGACTCCCTTCTGCATTGTTGGAACTTTTAAAATTATGTGCAAGTATTACCAGTACTTTTATTAGTTTTTGAATTTATCATTTTAAAAATCAAACTTGTATAAGCACATAATTTAGAGTCAACAGATTTCACACAGCTTATTAGACAGCCGCCCCGCAGCGCACGCCTTCTCACTCCCTTCCCATTCCTCAGAGGCAACTATTTGCAGCAACTTTAGCTATACCTTTTGGCACTAACTTCTAAAGACCATGCGTATACTGCTGTTTGATTTGGTTGTTTAAGGTGATATCTATTTACTTCCTGCTGTTGAAGTTGGGAATTTAGATCTTACACCACCATTTTTTTCACCTTACTCCACTTTTCAGCATTGGGTACTCCCCCTTTCATGAAATGAGTCCTTCACTTGTTTTCTGGGACACCACTCTCCTCTGGTTCTCTCAGCTCTCAGCTCCTTCTCCGTCTTCTCTGTTGATTCCTCTTTATCTTCCCAACCCTGAAGACAGAGATTAGTCCCAGGACCTCTTCTCTACCCATGCTCACTTCTCAGATGATCTCGTCTAGTCTGTGACGTTAAATACCAGTGACATTCTGATTGCTCCCAAATGCATATATCCAGCCAACGTCCCCCCTGCACACTAGACTCATATTTTATGGCCTCCTCATGCCTTAATTCTTATGTCTAGTAACAGCTTGAACTTAAGAGGTCTAAAACAGAGATCTCGATTTCCTCCCAAACCTGTTCCTCCCTATTTCCCACCCTCAGTGTGTGGCATCTCTAGCCTTGAAGATGCTCAGGTCAAGGACTTTAGGGTCCTCCTTGGGTCTCTCGCATCCCCTCATCCATTCCTTCTGAAAATCCTGTTTCCTCTGTCTTAAAAATATAACCAGACCGGGTGCGGTGGCTCAAGCCTATAATCCCAGCACTTTGGGAGACCCACGGTTCGAGAACAGCCTGGGCCACTTGATGAGACCTCATCTCTACAATAAATAAAAAAATTGGCCAGGTGGGGTAGTGTGTGCCTGTAGTTCTGGCTACTGGAAGGCTGAGGCGGAAGGATTGCCTGAGCCCAGGAGGTGGATGCTGGGTTGGCTGTGAGCATGCCCCTGCACTCCATCCTGGGCGACGGAGTGAGACTCCAACTCAAAAAAAAAAATCCAAAAACCGGTTTTATGTATATATCTCCAATTTTGGCCACTTCTCGCCTCCTCCATTGCCCTCATTCTACTTACTCTAAGCCAAGCCACATCATCTCTCACTGGTCTCCCTGCTTCTGACCTCACTTACCTAGAGTTTGTTGTGTTTTTTTTTCTCCAGAGGGATCCTTTTAAAGTGTAAATCAGATCTCAGCACTCCTCTGCAGAAAAAACCCTGAGCTTCCATCGCACTGAGTGAAAGTGAGAGTTGTTTCCAAGGCTTTCAAAGCCACACGGGATCTGACCCACCTCCTGCCAACCTCTGCCTCTTCCCTCTGCTTCAGCCACACTTGTCCCACTTTACTGGAACGTTCTCCCAGCCTCTCCCTCACGTCCTGCAGATCTGTGCCTGGGCTAGATCTTTCTGTTGGCTTCTCCAGATGCACTTCCCAGCTCTTCTCTGCCCTGATTTGTACCTTCGGAGCTGCCTCTCTTGCCCTCTGGTTTCCTAATCAATGGCCAACGGGAGCCACTGGCAGGGGTGAGATGGAGGGGTGAGAGAACAGGTCCAGGCATTCATTTCCAGGCCGCCTCCTGGTGGGCACGTTGACTGTATCTCTCTAGAGGCCACAGCTCCTCGTCCACGTTTTGGTTCTCTTTGGGTCCCCTCCCCTTGCTCCTCAGGCCTGTTGGAGGTCTCTGGGTATCTCCTCATCTCTGATTCATTTCCTAAACTGTGCCTGACTCGAAAGTCTCCCTGGTGACCACACTCGAATGACTGTTTTCTGCTGAACTCTGCCTAATGCCACAGAGGTCTTCCTTGTTCCGTTTTTAGATTTTATCTTTTGCTTTTGAGTGGAAGTCTTATAAGCATCGGCTACCACACCCAGCCCCTGTTCCATCTGTATAAAGTAACACCTTTAGCAATCTCTTTCCCACTTATTCTGCTTTACTTTTCTTTTCTCTTTTCACCATCACCTGACACACATGTACATAATTTATTCATTTATTTATTCCCACAACTAAAAGTAAATTCTGCCACGTGCAGTGGCTCATGCCTGTAATCCCAGCACTTTGGGAGGCTTGAGCACAGGAGTTTGAGAACAGCAAGACAGCGAGACTCACTCTGCTCTACAAAATTAAAAAAAAAAAAATTAGCCAGGTGTGGTGTGTGCTATAGTCCCAGCTACTCGGGAAGGATTGACTGAGCCCAGGAAGCTGAGGCTGTGGTAAGCCGTGATCATGCCACTGCACTCCAGCCTGGGAGACAGAGACCCTGATTCAAAAAAAAAAGTAAATTCCACTGTTGGGTGTATTTTTGTTTTATTTTAATGTCTGTTTCCCCTGTGTTCAAATTATCACCTGACGTAAAGGAGGCACTCAGTCAATAATTGTTAAGTGAATGAATTAAATAACTTTCCCTAGGGATTTCAAGGCATTCGACCGTTATTTTCCATCTTCTGGTGTTGATATCGAGACAGCAACAACCCTTCTAGTCCCTGAATCTATGTCCAGTTTCTTTCCTCCTTGGAAATCGTGTGGATCTTTCTACCCCTAGTGTTTTGAAATTTTGTGGTGTTGTCCCCTGATATAGGTCTCTTTTTTTTTGCCCATTTTACTGGGTTCTTTCGTTCTGGAAAATTGCTGCATTATTTCTGACACTCTCTTCCCCACGGCCTTCTTTCTTCTGTGTTTCTGGAACTCCCGCTATTCAGAGGTTGGAGCCTTTAATTTTCTTACCATTTCTGTATTACTTTTCTAGGTTGCTGTAACACATGACCACAAATGAGATGATATAAACTAACAGAAGTTTGTTTTCTCACAGTTCTGGAGGCCAGAGTTCAAAATTAAGGTGTCAGCTGAGGTGTATTCCCTCTGGAAGCTTTAGGGGAGAATCTGCTGCCTCTTCCAGCCAGTGGCTGCAGGCATCCCTTGACTTGTGACCGCTTCATTCCAATATCTGCCTCTGTGGTCACACCGCCTTCTCTTCCATCTGGGCCAAGTCTCCCTCTGCTTCTCTTATAAGGATACTTGTGAAGGCATTTAGGGACCACCCAGATAATCCTGGATAACCTCTTTACCTCAAAATCCTTAATTGAATCACATCTGTGACCATGTAAGGTCATATTCGATCTTTTGCCTTATACGATGATATTAACACATTCTGGGGATTAGGATGTGGACATATCTTTTGGGGGGCTGCTACAGTTTCTAAGCCTTTGACCTTTTTGTTCTGTCTTCTGGGACGTTTTTGCAAACTTTATCTTTCAATTCCTGTATGGAATTTTCCACTTTTGCTATTATATCTTATATTTCCAAGAGCTCTTTTTGTGTTTGACAAGGTCCTTTGTAAAGCACCTTTTCTTGTCACATGCCTAAGGTCTCTTAACTTCCCGAATAGAAGATAATTTTTTATTTTATTTTATTTTATTTATTTATTTATTTTGAGTTGGAGTTTCACTCCGTCGCCCAGACTGGAGTGCAGTGGCCGCTCCCCGCCACCGCAGCCTCAACCCACTGGGCTCTGGCGATCCTTCTACCTCAGTCTTCTGAGTAGCCGGAATTACAGGCACGCGCTACCATGCGTGATTTATTGTAGAGATGAGGTCTCACCAAGTTGCCCAGGCGGGTCTCGAACCCGCGGGCTCAGGCAAGCCACTCACCTCAGCCTCCCAAAGGCGTGGGATTACAGGCTGAGCCACCGAGCCCGGCTGAATTTTTTATTTTAAACTTTTATTCTCCTTGAATTGTTTTTGTTTCTTCCAGGTCCTCCCCGCCACCTTTTTTTCATGTTTGTTTTGCTCTCTGCATTTCATGAGAAGCTTTTTTTGTTTCATTTAATCATATTTTAAAATGGGAACTCTAGCTCTGGGCTTCCTAGGTACAGCTGAGGCCAGGGTACAGTGCTCAGTGCAGGGGTTTGATGTGAGGACCGGACCCCAAACTCCTTGCCAGCTATGTCTAGGGTGCTCCCTCCAGAGTCCCTCTGGTTTATCTGTTCTGGAAAGCAGACCTCCTGTCTTTGGCTAGTGCAGGGGAATGGGGAAGGGAGGTTTCATGCCTTTGAAGGAGATTTTCAGTGTCCTCTGATTCTTAGACCCATCTTCACTCTCATTTTCAGGGGTGCTCGGGGTTGGCATTACCGAACCATTAAGGGAGTCTGCAGTGTAAATCGCCACTCTTCCGGGTTTCCCTGCCACTGGCTTAGAGTTTAGCTGCCCTTGTCTCCAGAGTCAGTTCCATTAGTCTGTTTCTACCTTCCCAAATTTTGTTTTTGTACACCCAGTGCCATATTTTTTGTTCTTAAGGATTTCTTTCTTTAAAAATTCCTGTTGCTATCATTTTAGTAGATTTAGGGAGGGAGTGGAGGTAAATGTGTGTATATAACCCACCATCTTGGCCAGACTTATGCATTATTTTTATAATGACAATTATAAAAATTTTAAAAGATATTGTACTTTACTAATAAAAATACAGAATATATAGAGAAAAAATCCTATAAGACATTTACATAATCTTTAGCAGAATACTCCCAAGGGGGATACAAAATAGGACCCCTTCTTGGGTGAGAAGATATTGTATTAGACTGATTTCAGTTTCTGCCCATTGCTTTATAGGTTCATAGCAATTGTGATTTTAAAAATCCCAGTGAATGTTTTTTCAGGATTTGATAAATTTATTCTGACATTTATATGAAGAAATAGGTGGGCAACAATAATTAAGTTTTTGAGGAAGGAGTAATGTAGTTAAGACGGAAATAGTCTTATCGGCTTTGAAACATGTGATAAAGTTACAATCACTAAAACAATGTGTACTGATATAAGAAAAAACAGATCAGTGGAACACAACTGACTGACCAGGAATGAATGCTATTATAAAAAAGAACTTAAAAACCAGGTTTACTGTATCAATAGAGAAGTAGAAAAAAAATTCAATAAATGGAGTTAGGAGAATTGATTAATTGCTTGATATAAATTTAGTTGTTTACTTCATGCTGTATGCTAAAATAAATTCTTACTACATTAAAGAGTTTTGTTGTGGAAGAACTCAAATCATATAAAACATAGAAAAAAAGTAAGAAGGCACATGTAAATATTTTCAACCTCTAGTGGGAGGTAGGGTTTTTGTGCTTAGAGATTAAAAAAAAGAAAAATTACAAAGGAGAATATGGTTAGATTTGGTTACAAAAAAAATTATATAAAAAAACTAATGTCAATTGCAAACATAATTCATTAGTGAAAAAACTCATAAATCTAACTGAAATGGAGAAGTAAGAAAAGCAAGGAGAATCAGGGAAAGGGAAAGAGGGACTGAGAAGAACCAAACACTCTCAGAACAGGCCAGGGAAGGAAACGTGTGGGTGGGCCGGGACACAGAAGTCCCAGGCTGTCTTGCTTAGTTCAGGTGTGGAACCGTTGCTCTAAAACAGCACAGTGGTTAAGATGGGGCAGAGGCAGTGAGAGTATCCTTCCCACCAGGGAGGCGTGATGTATCACTGACATGGTTTAGAATTGCCGGTGCAAGTTTTTTAGAAAAAGCAAACCCACTCAATCAATGTTCAGTTTAAATCATTTTGTACAGTGTACCCCTTATTGCCTGAACCTGGGCGAGAACCCCCCACCTCTGGATACAGATTAACCTAGGTTCAAATTCTGACTATACAGGAAAACCTATTAATACAACACATTATTAGACTAAAAAGCCGGTTGACAAACAGTATGACCAACTTGATAGGCGAGGCTGTGTAGCTAATGGTGGAGAAAGTGCTGCGGTTAGGTTCTCTTTAAAATCCCATTTGCAACATTAGTGTGACTGCGGCAGGCATTTAGGCTCTGCTAGCCTCAGTTTCCCTGTCTAGAAAATGAAGACAATAGCAGTGCCCACGGTTATCACAGGGCAGTGCACACAAGGTTATTTACTGGGGCCGTGGTACGCACTGAGTGAGGGAGAGCCGCTGTGGTTGCCGCTGCGGAGAGGCGCCTCTCAGTGGCCAAGGACAGAGCGGCAAGATCAGGGTGGGGAGCAGGGACAACGTGGCCGGAAGAGCACAGGGGCTTGCGTGGAGAGTGGTCGAGGGGGCCAAGAGGCAGGGGGGTGAAGAGGGTGGAGGCAGGAGAGGGAGACGGGAAGGAGATGAGACTGGTGCAGCGGAGGAGTCGGGGGAGAAACAGGGAGAAGGAAGTGTGAGATGTGATGGAGCATCACCCGGGGAGGACGCCTAGGCCCGTCCGCTGGACCCCGCTGTGTGTTCCGGAGTGAGATCGTGACGGTGGGGAGACACGAGTATGGTGTTCACCCGGAGGTGCCCACAGGGACTCCACACACAGACCCGGGACAGGAGGCCCGCCGCAGCCGCAGCGGTCGACACCACCTGAGGACACGGGCGAGGGCAGGTGGCGAGCAGGCTGGAGCCCCAGCTGGGACCAGAGTGGAGGACAGCTGGAGGGTCTGGCAGTGCTGAGGGCTGAGGAGAGGGATGGGGCTGGGTCCGGAGGCGGGGGAGGGGCATGGTCCACTCGGGTTTGAGAACGGTCAAGGGGAAGACAAGAGTGAAGTTGGAAGAGTCCTGGGAGGAGCCAGGGAGTCAGGAGAGGTCTGAGGGGTCAGAAGGAGGGGGGCCTGAGGCGGTGGAGACCCCAGGGCTCAGCAAAAGCCTCCGCGGAGGGTGCGAGGAGGGTGCCGGCGTCTGGACTCACCGTCGGTGATGGTGAGGTTGGTCCCTTCGATGATCTGCCATGTCTGCCTGCCTTCGGTCTTTGTGTTCAGATGGACTCGGCAGAAATACACAGTCTGGTCCTCCCTCCGCAGGTTCCGGATCCTGAGGGAGCCGCTCTCCTGACCCTGTGTCCAGTTCAGACGGAGCCGGTTCTTGAAATCCTTGTGGGTGAAGCGTGGGGTCGTGTTGTAGAAGAACTCCCCGTGGAAGTGCCCCCGTCTCCAGGATATAGCCACTTTGGGATCCTCGGCTAACTCCCAGGGATGATAGAAGGAGAAGGGGATTTCGATGGAGCCACCCACAGGGGCTGAGAGGTGTTTGGGTTGGTTGATCCCGTAGTCTCCAGGAGATACTGCTGAGCCACCTGGAGGAGGGAGGGAGGAGAGGGAACGGAGACTCTGAAGCCACCCGGGGGGACAAGGAGGAGACACACCTGGGCCTCCTGGCCGGCACGTGACAGTTGGTAGGACTGACCCCGTGGCCTGGGCATTGGGAGGCGAGAGGCTGAAGGGATGGGTGAGCCCACCCCTGTGGACCAGCCCCTCGGTGGCTGGGTGGGAGGCTCGGCCGGCTCCTCCAACAGACCCCCCTCCCGATGCCCAGCCATTGCCCCCCTGGCGGCCCCTCCCGCGGTTGGGCAGAGCCCCCACCCGGGCGTCCTGGGCACTCACCCGCCTGCAGCGCCAGGGACGGCAGCAGGGACAGCAGCAGCAGGGGCCAAGCCATGGCCGTGCCGACCTCCAGGGCAGCCAGGGGCAGGCGGAGCTGTCGAGGCAGGAGGGGAGGCCCTGTGGGGGGCGTCTGGGGGTTCACCGGAGTCGGGGAGGCGTCCGGGCGGCAGGGTCAGGCTGCCTCAGAGGCCGGAGGAGCGTGGGAGCCCTCCCCGAACCTCCACGCCTTCAGAGTGACCGGCACTTCCTTTCTCAGACGGGCTTCTTCTTTTCCAGCATTGCAAAAGGCCCTCCCTTGGAGTCAGGGGCAAGTGAGCTCTGCGCACAGGCCCCCCGGTTCCGTCTCCCCACCGAGAGGCCTGGGCCTGACCTCGTCTGGCTGGAACCTCCCCTCTCCCAGCAGGACTCCCTACCTTGCCGCTCTCTCAGCATCTTCTGTGGAGACGCGCTCTCTCTCTGTCTCTTAGTTTCTCTCTCTCTCTCCCTCTCTCCTGCCCTTCTCCCTACCTCATTCAGTCTTACTGTTTTTCTCTCCCCTGTTCTCTCATTCTCTGAGTTTCTCCCAAACTCCATCTCGCTCTCATTTCAGGAGAAATCTGTTCAGCACTAGTGCAGGCTGTGGCAGCCAGAGGAAAAGCAGGCATGAGTCTCTGCCCAGCCATCCACCTTGATCTGGCTTTTAGAGATCAAAAGCCAGGAGAGAGATGATGGGAGCCACACACCTCCAGCCTCCAGCCTCAGCAGGAAAACCCCCCAGTTTGCTCTCTCTCTGCCAGACAGGGGCTCCTAGGGAGTCTCCTGGCCGTTCCCTCCCACACTGCCTGTTCCCTTGGTGCAGGGACCGCGTCCTTCCTGTAGGTAAGGGGTGAGGGTGGGCTGACAGTCCCGCCTACCCAGCGAGTGGTTCTTCAGGAGGCCACGCCCCAACTCCCAGAGCACAAGACGGGGTCTGCAGGGTTGCCTCTGCCCTCACCACCCTACAGAGGAAGAAACTGAGGCTTAGGAATTCTTGCCCCGGGCCAGGTGACTCTCCAGTGGTGGCCCCGTCCTGGAAATACAGTCCTGCTGCGTCCATGGAGCCCCCACTGTGAGTAGAAGCCTTGGCTGACGGCGTGGGGGAACCCAGGCCTAGGCCTCAGCCTCTGAGGACAGAAACTCAGGTCGTAAACCCGGGAGGTTTATTTTCATAAAGCCCCAGAGGTGAGAACCCCTGGCTTATCCAGAACCTTCCTTAGACTGAGTGGGACATGAGCAGCAGTGAGGAACCCTCACACAGTCCCCGGGACCGTCTCCCCTGGAGGGAACTGCCAGCCTTGCCTGGTGGCGAATGGGCGAGAGATTGGGGGCTGGGAGGTTTGGGGACCCCCAGGGCTCATTTCCTAGGGGGCTCTGCCCATCCCTCCCCAGGATGAGGTGGCAGCTGCTTACTGAGTGGACCACGGTGTCAGAAAGCTGTGGTTCCACCAGAGGAAGTGGCGTCAGTCTTCTGGAGGTAGAAGCAAGCAGAGACAGGCTTCCCTTTTCTATTGCTTCCCTCTTTCCAGCAATCTCTTCTGTCCTCCCCAGGGCCACCCAGGCGGCCCCACCCTCCCCCTGCATCTGCTTTTACTTCGCTCCTCACAGGCCTGAGAACAACTGGTTCCCCATGTTCACAGAACCCCTTTATCTGAGCCAAGCCCTCAACACCTCATTCTCAGCTTCACAACATTCTGTGGCAGACACGTTATCTCCACTTTATTCTCGGGCAAGCTGAGTCATGGGGTGTTGGCCTGAATTGGTCCCAGCAGAGAACAAGGGTGTCCGGCCAGGGCCTTGAGAGTACGGCCTGCCCCGCCTGAGGACTGACCCTTGGTTCCATTCCCGCCTCGCCCCGGGAGCTGTGGGACCTGGCTGGAAAGGCACCTGTTGGCCTGGCGCCCAAGAAGGGGGCTCAACCCCCACCAGGGCACCACCGGCAGCTGGGGGCCCAGAGGACTTTCAAAAACAGCCTCTGGGTAGCTTTCACGGGGCACATGCTGCCACGCGTGGTCTAAGATGCAAGGAGCACATTCATGCCATTTTCAGGGCCCTGGGCCTGGTGGGATCTCCCTGGGGTCTCCCGGGCTTGTTCCTCCTCCCTTCCCTCAACAGTGGTGACAGGGCCTGGGAGTCAGCCTGGAGCTGTGGCTCCCTCACCCAGGGGCTTTTGGGAGGTTGGACGGCCCCGTGGTTTGGAGGAGACCCTGCTGAGCTACCTAGAGGAGGAGGGTGGGAAGGAATGGGGTTCTGTGGTTCAGAGGAGGACAGAACCTAAATGCAGCGCCTTGGCCCGGCGGGTGGCCATGGGGGAGGGTAGGACACAGGGTGTTCAGGAGCGGGTGGGGTCGTGGGGGAGGACCCTGCGCCACAGTTGGAGAGCCGCTGCCTCAGATGCCCCTGGTTTCTCCGCTACCCGTTCTTTCCTCACCGGCCATGCCCGTCCCTGTCCTGGCCCCTAGAGCCTTGGGCACGCCACCCGGTTCCTGCTTTCCCCCTAAGAGCGGAAGAAGGCAGAGACGTTGCTCTCGCTGCATCTCTTCACTGTACTGGAGGTTCCAGTCAGTGCTTTAAGGCCAGAAAAGAAATGTGTCCCATGTTTTCTTAGATTCTGTGTTGGTGTATTTGGTGTCCATTCATCCCAGGGTCAATGATAAAGTCTATATTTATTTTTCTTTTCTTTTTTTTTTTGAATTGGAGTCTCACTCTGTTGCCCAGGCTGGAGTGCAGTGCCATCCTCACAGCCACCAGAGCCTCAACCTGCTGGGCTCAGGGGATCCTTCTGACTTAGTCTTCCGAGGAACTGGAACTACAGGCATGTGGCACCACACTCAGCTAATTTTTTTATTTATTGTGGAGATGAGACCTCGACAAGTTGCCCAGGCTGGTCTTGAACCCATGGGCTTAGGGAATCCTCTCACCTTGACTTCCCAATGTGCTGGGATTATAGGCGTGAGCTACCACGCCCGGCCTATATTTCTTTATTTTCTGCATTCTTAGAATCTGGCATCTGTGTCTCACTGACTCCAGGGCTAGTCAATTGTGGGTTTTTTTTGAGTTGTAGTCTCAGTCTGTCCTCCAGGCTGGAGTACAGCAGCACGATTATGGCTCACCACAGCCTTGACCTCTTGGGCTCAGAGGATCCTTCTGCCTCAGCCTCCTGAGGAGCCGGAACTACAGGCAAGAGCCACCACACCTGGCTAAGTTTTAAATTTACTGTAGAGACAAGACCTCACCGTGTTGCCCAGGCTGGTCTCGAACTCCTGGACTCAGGCAACCCTCTTGCCTTGGACTCCCAAAGTGCTGGGATTACAGGCGTGAGCCACTGTGCCTGGCCAGGGCTAGTCAGTTCTCAGAGAATTTGCCTTTCATAGGCAAGCACACCAGGACTGAAGCACCTCCATTGTCCTAACCCTTACACACCAAGCCAACATTTTTCTTGCTCTTAAGCAACCGTGGGCCTGGCACCAGGGCCAGCTCCTCTGCCTGAAAGCCTGCCAGATGTATGAAACCAGCGAATCCCGGCGTGTTTCTCCTGCCCTGCCTTGCTTTTCCCAGAGAAAATACCATAAAAGCTGTGGCTTGTGCTTTCCAGTGGCTCCTTCCTGCCTCCTGACCCACATAGTGCTTCCCGTGTGGCCCTGTGTGGCATGGTATGCCCCCTCCTCTCGGCAAATGTAAGTAACAAAAATCTTCTTTCAAAGGCTTTAGCCCATCTGTATCATCACTCCATAAGTTAAAATCCCAGGATACAACGACTGAGACAAAAGGCATCCTGATTGGAACGGAAGGAGTAAAGCTGTCTTTGTTCACAGATGACCTGATTTTTTTTTTTTTGGAGTTAGAGTCTCACTCTGTCGCCCAGACTGGAGTGCAGTGGCCGCTCCCAGCCACCGCAGCCTTGACCTGCTCGGCTCCAGGATCCTTCCACCTCAGCCTTCCAAGTAGCTGGAACTACAGGCGTGCACTACCACTCCTGGCTAATTTTGGATTTTTGATTGTAGAGATGACATCTCACCAAGCTGCCCAGGCGGATCTCGAACCTGTGGGCTCAGGCAATCCACTCACCTCAGTCTCCCAAAGTGCTGGGATTACAGGCTGAGCCACCAAGCCTGGCTAGATGACCTGATTGTTTACGCACATTCCTGAGGTTTGTGCAAAAAGTGACTAGCACTGTAAGGGAATTCAGCAAGGGCAAGAGGAAAGGACAACAGGAGCTTGGGACACAGTGGGGACCTCCAAGGCTGTGGTTCTCAAAACGTGGTTCTCAAAACGTGGAGCAGCGTCCTGACCCCACACCTGTCCCTGCTCCTGAACACACGGCTTCTGACCCCTCCCCTATGGCAAGAGCGGGATACCAGACCAATATGCAAAATTGATTTCATCTCTAACTACTAATAACAAAGAATTGGAAATAAAAAGAAAACCACTGAGGGGCTCCAGGGAAGTTGGTGGCAGAGCCAGTCGGACGAAGCGAGTCCCAGTGTGAATGAGCGAGTATATGGAAAATTTTGTGTGTACATCAGTGAGTAAACGGGTGTGTGAGTGGCTGACTGTGTAGGGACTCGGGAGCAAGTGGCCAGGGTGCTCCTGGTGAAGCAGTTGGTGCCACAGCAGCTCTGCTCGGTCCCTAGTGCTTCCCAGGGCACAGAAGTGAGCGCCATTTTTTAAAACTCAACACAGCCCTTCCCGGGAAGAAGCTGCCAGGAGATACTGCTGGCTCCAGGCTCCGCCCCACCACCGCAGCACCTGGCCAGACTCGGGCAGCAAAGGCTGCAGAGGGAGCACAGAGACAGAGACCCACTGGAGAGGATGAAAGAGGCCCCTGCCACCATCTTGAAGACTGGGCAGGAAAGTGCTCCGGCTTGCTCACCATGGAGCGGCAGATACGACCCAATCTCTGTGACTGGCAGATGGACTTCTAGGGGTTGATTGTGACCCAGAGGGAACATCCTGAAAGCACAAACTCCAGAGGGACAGGGCAGGTCCTGAGTCTCAGGCGCTCCCCCCCCTACCCTGATTCAGCCACAGGACAAAGGGTGTGGCCAGAAAAGGATGATGGTGACCTCCAAAGAGATCAGTGGTGAGTTTGGGGCTGACCTACTGAACATCAGACTCATACCACTGGGGCATGACTGAGAGGGACAAACTTAGGCAAAGTCTGGACACCAGCCACAATAGGAGGACTCCACTCCTGGATGGGCCTGGCTGGGGCATCCCTCCCAGTTCCCCGGGGAAGAGAAATCTCGCACCTCCTCCCTACTGGAGGGGATCCCCCTGACCATACTAAAGTGGGAGGGAAGGACTGAAGCCCCACCCATCTCCACCCCTCCGCCTCCTTCCCTGGCCAGACACTGGGGAGACTGAATGAGGCGGAAGCTCTGCAGGAGACAACAGAGGGGCAGCTGAGAGGAACACAATTACAGAACCTGCCACAAGAGGGCAGGGTTTAAAAACTTGTTTTAAAATATTTTTCCTTTGTGCATGAATATGTATGTGAGGGTTCGATCTGCATCCCCCTACCCTCTTTTTCTTTTTTTTCTCCTTTTCATTTTTTTGTTTTCTGTTTAAGTGTTTACATGAAGGATTGAGTGTTCGTCTTTCAGGTTTTTTTTGTTGCTGTTTTGTTCTTTTTTTTAGTTCAATGTGTGTGTGAATATGTGTGAGAGTTTGATTTGAATTCCTTTTATTTCTTCTCCTTTCTTTTTATCTTTTTCTTCTTTCATTTTAGGTTGGGTTGTGTGTGTGTGTGTGTGTGTGTCTTGTTTTCCTGTTTTTATTGTTTTTTGTTTTGCTTTGTTGTTATCTGTTTCAATATAGAACAAATTCAGAGCCCTGATCAGGGAAGAACAGAGGGCTGAGCAACCATCAGAAGTGAAAACCTCTCCCACTACCACTGAATAATGGAACTAAAGAGAAAAGAAAGAGATCTGTCACAAATGAGGAAAAATCAACAGAGGAACATAAGTAATTCTCAGTGTTACAAAGAGAAAACACCTGAAAAATCAGACCTCAGAGTCCAAACAATGGAAGCCACCAATGACTGGCCCCAGAATACAACAGGGATTAAGGAATGGTTGGAAAGAGTGAATAAGACTCCAGAAAGACAAGATGCAACACCGAAAGAATTCGTAACAGAGATTTTGGCCATAAAAGATTTCATTCAGGAAATAAATAACAAGATGACAAGCATGGACAGCAGAATTAATAAAATAAATAAATAACAAGCATGGAAAGCAGAATAATCAAGCAGAAGAAAGAATCTCAGAATTTGAAGACCAAAACATGGAATTAACCCAGTTTGTAAAAAACATAGAAGGAAAACTCAGAAAGAAAGAACAAAGCCTCCAAGAGATCTGCAGTTATACCAGGAGGCTGAACCTATGTCTGATTGCATCCCAGAAGAAAAAGGGGAAATGGAGAACTTGGGGCAAGTATTCCAGAAGCTTACCCAAGAAAACTTTCCCCATCTCACCAGAGATGTGACCACCCAAACATAAGAGATACCGAGAATCCCCACAAGACATCAAATGAGAAGACCAACCCGTAGACACACAGTAATTCAACTACACAAAGTAGGCACAATAAAAAATCCTAAAGGCAGCAAGAGAGAAAGATCAGACTACCTACTGGGGAAAACCAATCAGATCTATTGACAGAACACTACAAGCTAGAAGGGACTGGAGTCCAATATTCAAAGTCCTCAAAGATAAACAATTTCAACCAAGAACTTCCTACCCAGCCAAGCTCAGCTTCATCAGCAATGGAGAATTAAAATCCTTCCCAGACATCCAATCCCTAAGATATTATGCAGCTTCCAGACCAGCTCTATAGGAGATGCTTAAAAAGATGCTAAGCACAGAAGAAAGAAAAAAACAGAAACAATGACCATGCACTTCCCAAGAGAACAGCAGAACACAGAATCAACAGAGAATACATCACAACTGCAAATTTGAAAACACACACATATATCAACCCCAAAAATAAAGAAAACAAAGAAAAGACTTTATAAGACCCTTATGACAAGGATAAACAATCATATGTTAATAATCAGCCTGAATGTGAATGGACTAAATGCACCACTAAAAAGACACAGAATGACAAGCTGGATAAAAAACCATGACCCAATAATTTGCTGTATCTAGGACACTCATTCACCACAAGTGATGCCCACAGACTGAGAGGATGGAAAACGTGTTTCCAGACGAATGGATCATAAAAGAAGGCAGCAGTCGAAATCTTGATATCAGACAAAACAACCTTTAAATATTAAAAATGAGGCTGGGCTCGGTGGCTCAGCCTGTAATCCCAGCACTTTGGGGGGCTGAGGCGAGTAGACTGCCTGAGCCCACAGGTTCGAGACCCATCTGGGCAACTTGGCGAGACCTCGTCTCTACAATAAACCAAAAATTAGCCAGGTGTGGTAGCTCATGCCTGTAGTTCCAGCTACTTGGAAGGCTGAGACAGAAGGGTCACCTAAGCCCAGTAGGTCGAGGCTGCGGTGGCCAGGAGCGTGCCACTGCACTCCAGTCTGGGCAGCAGAGTGAGACTCCAACTCAAAAAAAATGATAATGAAGGACACTACATAATGATAAAAGATCCAATTCATCAACAAGAAATATCCATTCTAAACATATATGCACCCAATACAGGAGCACCAGCATTTATACAGCAACTACTAAGTAAACTAAAAAAAGATATTGACCCTAACACTATTATAGCTGGGGACGTAAGAAGCCTAGATAGATCACTGAGGCAAAAACTCATCAAAGAGATCCAGAACCTCAACTTGACACTCGGCCAAATGGACTTAATAGATACCAACAGAATACTCCACCCAACAACCCCAGAATATACATTCTACACATTACCACATGGAACATACTCCAAGATCAATCACATCTCAGCCATAAATCAAACATAAACAAATTTCATAAGACTGAAATATTGTCACACACCTTCTCAGACCACAGTGGAATAAAAAGAAATATCAACACTAACAAAATTCCCCCAAACCCACAAAGACATGGACACTAAACAGCATGATGCTGAACAACTACTGGGTCAATACAGACATCAAATCAGAAATTACAAGATTCCTGGAAACAAATGAAAATGAAGAAACATCCTACCAAAACTTCCGGGATGCCATGGAAACAGTTCTAAGAGGGGAATTTTTATCTCTATGAACACACATCAAGAAAATGGAAAGATCACAAGTTAACAGCCTAAAAAATCACCTAAGGGAGCTTGAAAGACAAGACCACCCGAACCCTAACTTTAGCAGAAGAAACCAGATCAGCAAAGTTAAAGCTCAAATATAGGACATAGAAGACAAAATATCATCCAAAAAAATAAACAAAACAAAAAGTTGGTTCTTTGAAAGAATAAACAAGATTGATGGACTCCTAGCCCGAATGACCAAGAAAAAGCCCGAATAAACACAATCAGAAATGCAGAAGATCAAATCACAACTGACCTGGAAGAAATACAAAATATTACCAGAGAATACTATGCACACCTGTATGAAAACAAACTTGATAATCTAAATGAAATGGAGGCTTTCTGACATCACACAACCTCCCCAGGCTGAAACGAGGAGACATTGAGACACTAAATAGACCAATAACAAGCCAGGAAATTGGCTCCATCCTTAGAAAACTACCTATTAAAAAAAGTCCTGGACCAGACAGCTTTCCAGTGGAATTCTACAAAACGTACAAGGAGGGGCTGACGCCAATTCTATTGAAAGTATTCCAGGCAATTGAGAAAGATGGAATTCTCCCCAAGTCATTTTGCAAAGCTAACATCACACTGATACCCAAACCTGGTAAAGATCCAACAAAAGAAGAGGACTACAGGCCAATATCCCTAATGAACATAGAAGCAAAAGTTCTCAACCAGATTCTAGCAAATCGAATTCGACAATACATCTCAAAAATCATCCACCGTGACTGAGTAGGTTTCATCCCCAGGATGCAGGGTTGGTTCAACATCCACAAGACCATAAATGCAATTAAATACATCAACAGATGTAAAAACAAGAACCACATGATTATCTCATTAGATGCAGAGAAAACTATCGATAAAATCCAACATCGCTTCCTGGTAAAACTCTTGAATGCCCAGGAATAGAGGGAACATACCTCAAAATAGTAAGTCCTGTCTACAATAAACCCACAGTCAACATACTGCTAAATAGGCAGAAATTGAAAGCATTTCCCCTGAAAACTGGAACGAGCAAAGCTGCCCACTCTCACCCCTCCTGCTCAACATAGTGTTAGAAGTCCTAGCTAGAGCAATCAGACAAGAGAAGGAAATCAGGCATATGCAAATGGGAAGAGAGAAAGTTAAGTTGTCCCTCCTTGCCTTGAAAACCCAAGAGAACCTGTCAAAAACCTGCTTTCACTGATAAAGGACTTTGGCAAAGTCTCGGGTACAAAATAAATGTGCAAAAGACAGTTGCATTCTTATATGCCAACAACAAGCAAACAGAGAACCAAATAAAAAGCACAACCCCATTCACAATAACCACAAAAAAATGAAATACCTTGGCATCTTCCTAACTAGAGAAGTGAAAGACCTTTATAATGAAAACTACAAAACACTGCTCAAAGAAATCAAAGATGACACAAACAAATGAAAAATATTCCATGCTCATGCACAGGAAGAATCAACATTGTTAATATGACCATCCTACCAAAGGCAATCTACAGATTCAACGCAATACCCATTACATTACCAACTTCATTCTTCTCAGACCTGGAAGTGACAATACAGAAATTCATATGGGAACATAAATGACCATGAATAGCCAAAACAATCGTCAGCAAAAGAAACAAAGCGGGAGGTGTCACACTTCCAGACTTTAAACTTTACTATAAGACTACAATAATCAAAACAGCCTGGCATTGGTAAAAGAATAGGAGCCGGGCTTGGTGGCTCAGCCTGTAATCCTGCACCTTTGGGAGGCTGAGGTGAGTGGATTGCCTGACCCCGCGGGTTCGAGACCCGCCTGGGCAACTTGGCGAGACCTCATCTCTACAATAAATCAAAAACTAGCCGGGCGTGGTAGCGCATGCCTGTAGTTCCAGCTACTTGGAAGGCTGAGGCGGAAGGATCGCCGGAGCCCAGCAGGTCGAGGCTGCAGTGGCCGGAAGCAGCTACTGCACTCCAGTCTGGGCGACAGAGTGAGACTCCAACTCAAAAAAAAAAAAAGAATAGGCATACAGACCAATGGAACAGGATAGACAACCTGGAAGCAAAACTTCAATTTCTCAATCAACTCATCTTTGTCAAATCCTCCACCAACAACCACTGGGAAGAGGAGAACTTAGTCAGTAAATGGTGCTGGGAAAACTGACTGATCACATGCAGAAGATTGAAACAGGACCCCTACCTATCACCATACACAAAAATCAACTCTAAATGGATCAAAGACCAACATTTAAAACCTCAAACTAAAAGAAACTTAGAAAACGCAGTAGACAGCCTCACGGAAACTAGAATAGGCAACCAATTTCTGATCAAAACCCAGATGCCCATGCCATAAGAGATAAGATAGACAAGTGGGACCTCATCAAACTGAAAAGCTTCTGCAAAGCAAAAGAAACCATCAAGAGAGTGGGGAGACAGCCCACAGATTGGGAAAAAAACATTTGCCAATTGTACATCTGACAAAGGTCTAACATCTGGAATCTGCAAGGAACTTCAAGGGTCTACAAGGAACGTGTAAAAGAACCCAACAGCCCCACTAAAAAGTGGGCAGCCAGGCGCAGTGGATCATGCCTGTCATCCCAGCACTTTGGAGGGCGGAGGCGAGAGGATTGCTTGAGCCCATGGGTTTGAGACCAGCCTGGGCAAGATGGCGAGACCTCATCTCTACAATAAATCAAAAAATTAGCTGGGCATGGTGGCACATGCCTGTAGTTCCAGCTACTTGGAAGGCTGAGGTGGAAGGATCTCCTGAGCCCAGCAGGTTGAGGCTGCGGTGGCTGTGAGCGTGCCCCTGCTCTCTAGCCTGGGCGACAGCGTGAGACTCTTGACTACAAAAAAAAAAAAGGTGGGCAAAATAAATGAATAAACACTTTTTAAAAGAAGACATACGAGCAGCCAACAGATACATGGAAAAATGCTCAGCCTCACTACTCATCAGAGAAATGCAAATCAAAACCACACTGAGACACCACCTACCTTGTCAGGACAACCATCATTAATAACTCAAAAAACGCTGGGCTCGGCGGCTCAGCCTGTAATCCCACGCCTTTGGGAGGCTGAGGTGAATGGATTGCCTGAGCCCGTGAGTTTGAGACCCGCCTGGGCAGGCGAGATCTCATCTCTACAATAAATCAAAGCCGGGTTTGGTGGCTCAGCCTGTAATCCCACGCCTTTGGGAGGCTGAGGTGAGTGGATTGCCTGAGCCCGTGAGTTTGAGAACCGCCTGGGCAGGCGAGACCTCATCTCTACAATAAATCAAAAATGAGCCAGGCGTGGTAGCGTGCGCCTGTAATTCCGGCTACTCAGAAGGCTGAGGCGGAAGGATCACTGGAGACCAGCAGGTGGAGGCTGCGGTGGCCGGGAGCGGCCACGGCACTCCAGTCTGGGCGATGGAGTGAGACTCCCACTCAAAAAAAAACAAAAACAAAAAAACCCTCAAAAAACAACAGATATTGATGAGGATGTGGAGAACAGGAGCACTTCTGCACTGTTGGTGGGAGTGTAAATGAGTACAACCTCTGTGGAAAACAGTGTGGTGATTCCTAAAAGACCTAAAAATCGACCTTCCATACGACCCAGTACTCCACCTTCTGGGAATATACCCGGAGGAACTCAAATCATTCCACAAAAAAGATACCCGCACACGCATGTTTATTGCAGCATTATTCATTAAGAGCAAAAGCATGGAACCAGCCGTGCCGCCCATTGAATGTAGACTGGATAAAAAAAGTGTGGTATGTATACTTTTGCATATGTTCATCAGGGAAATTGGCCAGTAGTTCTCTTTCTTTGATGGATCTTTACCCGGTTTGGGTATCAGTGTGATGTTAGCTTCAGAAAATGATTTGGGGAGAGGTCCATCTTCCTCAATTGCCTGGAATACTTTCAACAGGATTGGTATCAGCTCCTCCTTGTATGTTTTGTAGAATTCTGCTGGAAAGCCATCTGGTCCAGGGCTTTTTTTGGTAGGTAGCTTTCTGCTTTGCACTTCTATTAACTACATTTTCTCTTTCTCTGTGTTCCTGAGGCTCGGGCCTCTGTAACCTCCATGAGCAGAGACTGTGCGTCCCACGTCTAACTCGTTCTTAGAGCTAGCAAATGACTTGTCTAGGAACGTGCCTTTCCTCTGCAACCCAACCCAGAGTCCATCCGCTGACCATCTCTTCTATCTGGCTTTTATCCTCAGAAGGCAATATTTGTCCGCCTTAGCCACCCTGGGCCGGGTCCCGGAGAATTAGGAACAGCCCCTAATCAGAGCCCACTAAGATTATTCAAACTAGGCCATCCTAAATCTGCTTGCTCTGCCTTGCCTTTCCCATGGAACAAAGAGTCCTCCCCTCGTTTTTCTCTTACTCACTCTGCCCCCTAAGGAGCTTGTTGCTCCCCAGGTGGCCCTGCATGGTTGGCTGTGTCTTCTGTTTCTAGAAATCTGTAAGAATAAAGGTCTTTCTTCATGACACTCAATTCTGTCTGTGTCTTACCCAAACTGATTAAAATAAATTGCAGGTGCATTTCAAAACAGCGCTTAACTCTCCCAACAACCCAGGAGTTAGGCAGTTTCTGTGATAAGGCTCAATTTACAAAAGCAGCAGCTAGGTCCCGAGTGTGGTTAGGAGCCTCTCGTGAGGTCACACGGCCAATAGATGTCCACTCTGGTGTCCGGTCTGAGCCTAGAACCCACATTCCCAACCACTTCCCCTCTCGGTGACATCAGCCCACCGTCCTCCGGGTCAACTCATGGTTCCCTTTCTGTGTTGTCTTCCTTCTACACAGGGGGATGCTTGAGGACTGGAGACGGGCTCATGCAACTTGGGGTGCTTGTCCCCCCGCATCATGAACGGGCCGTCAGCGCTGACCAGACGCGTATGGAAAGTACGGAGAGACGCCGAAGGGGTGCGCACCGGGTGTCCTCAGCCAGACCCTCGAAGGGAGGTCCCGCTATCATCTCTGCTTTATGAACGAGCAGACGGAGGCTCAGAGCAGGGCAGTTACTCGCCCCAGCAGTCTGACTGCAGAGCCTGCCGTCGGTGGTCTCTCGTGTGTCAGGCCGCGAGTTGCGCTTGTTGGGTGACTGAGACTCCCTAATCCGTTCGTGTCCTTCCCGTGCCCCCAGGTTGCGTTTCAGCCTTGACCCATCCGACGAATACTGGTGGAGCTTCCGGCGAGGAGAGCCGAGGACTGAGGATGGGGCGGCAAGGGCTGACCTGACCTTGCTGAGCTCCCAGGCTGGGTGAAAGGAGAGAACGGACAGTCACACAGACTGGAACAGATCATTGGCTTCCCTTCTGCTCAGAGCAGCGGGGGCTCGTAAATGCTTAAGAAGCGGTAGTCCAAGCCGGGCTCGGTGGCTCAGCCTGTGATCCCCTCACTTGGGGAGGCCGAGGTGAGTGGAGTGCCTGAGCCCGCGGGTTCGAGACCCGCCTGGGCAACTTGGCGAGACCTCATCTCTACAATAAATCAAAAATTAGCCGGGTGTGGTAGCGCGCGCCTGTAGTTCCAGCTACTCGGAAGGCTGAGGCGGAAGGATCGCCGGAGCCCAGCAGGTCGAGGCTGCGGTGACTGGGAGCGGCTGCTGCACTTCAGCGTGGGCAACAGAGCAATCTGTCATCCATAGAGCATTCCTGTTGGTGGCTCTCATGGGCATCATCAGAGCAAAGTGAGACTCCAACCCAAAAAAAAAAAAAAAAAAAAGAAGAAGCGGCAGTCCAGAACATAAGCCCTGATTTGCAGCGTTTGCCAAATTGTGTGGTGTCGATTCTCCCACACTGTTGACTTAGCTATTGTTATCGCCCGAGTGTGGGTGACCACCTCCCACCCCCGAAATTCATATGTTGAAGCCTTGACCCTCAGTGTGGCTGTCTTTGGAAACGGGGGCTCTATGGAAGTATTTGGGTTAGATGAAGTCATAATGTTTCGGCCCTGATCGGATCGGACTGGTGCCCTCATGAGAGGAGACACCGGCGAGCTCTCTCTCCCCCGACTGTGCACTGAGCAAACACGTAGATGCGAGATGGCAGCTGCCTGCAAGCCAAAGAGAGACCTCGGAATGAAACCTCCCTTGCCAGCACCTTGCTCGGTCTCTCCAGACTCCAGACTGTGAGAGAGAAATGCCTCTTGATGCGGAAACCCCGTCTATGGTATTTTGCTTCCACGGTTTTCGAGTGATGCCTCGACACCTCTGAGGGGACTAACTCAAGTACAGTACTGATGAGAAGTCACTGAATGCAGATTGGAGAGAAAGATGCCGTAGACACCAGTGTGTTGTGTGCCCACATACAGATTATGGTATCGTGACTAATATATCTGGCCGCCATCCCTGTTTCCTGACACACAGCGTCTAACATCCGTAGCTTCTCCGGAGCAACGAGAGCATCTTTTTATGCTGACGAGAGGACTGGCGTCTAGGGGCTCCCGCTATGGCTTCAGGTGGGGATCGGGTCACCGCGAAAAACCAAAGCTGGACCGGGGTGGCACTTTCAGCGCCCCTCAGCCGAAGGAGGGCAGAGGAACTAAGGTTGCGTTCGTTCCCACTTGCCAGGGATGCAGTCAGTCGCGCATATACAGTGATGCTCACTAAAAACCCAAAAGACAAGGTTCAGAGAGCTTACGCAGCACGGAACAGCAGGGATTACTGGAGGGCCGCGTGCCTGGGGAGGGAGGAGAGCTTCGTGCGTCTTCCCCCACCTGTCCTGTGCGGCTCTCCCATCTGGCTGTTCCCCTCTGTCCTTTGCAATATCCTTCCCCAAGCCTTTTTTTTGAGTCGGAGTCTCACTCTGTCGCCCAGGCTGGAGTGCAGGGGCACGCTCTCGGCCACTGCAGCTTCCAGCTGCTGGGGTCCGACAATCCTTTAGCCTCAACCTTCCACATAGCTGCAACTACAGGCATGCACCACCATGCCCAGCTAATTTCTTTTTTTTATTGTAGAGATGAGGTCTCACCAAGTTGCTGGGGCTGTTCTCGAACCCATGGGCTCAGGCAACCCTCTCACCTAGGCCTCCCAATGTGCTGGGATGACAGGCTTGAGCCACCGCACCCGGCCTGAGTTAACTTTTTTACTTGTATATAGTGTGAGTTAGGGGGTCCAACTTTATTTATTTATTTAGTATGTGGATATCCAGTTGTCTCGGCTCCATTTTTCGAAGAGAACTTGTACATGTATATTTTCAATGACTGCTCTGGGGATTGTAATTTTTCACAGCCTGCTTAGAGTTAATATTTTAACTCTATTGAATTCTACATTTGACTTTAAGTGAAATGTAGAAAACAACCATGCAGGCTTCCTTACCCTCCCCGTTTTTATTGTAATTATCATATGCATTAAATCCAGAATCATGGAAATACCCACTAGATAATGTTATGATTTTTTATTTTAATAGTCATATATTTTAAATAACTTAAGAGGAGAAACTTATTTCTTATATTCATCTGGACATTACCATTTCTGCTGCATGTCCTACATGCCTGAAGGTTCCCGTTCTCTCTGGTATCATCTGTCTTCCCTGTGAAGAACTTCTATGAGCACGTCTTGGAGAACCGATTTGCCAGCTCTGAAGACTCTGGTTTTCCTTGATTTGAAACTCTCTATCTCACCTTCATTACTGAAGATTTTTGATGGGTTGACAGAATATATCCTGGGTTGACAGTCGCCTTTCAAAAATGTCGTTGTACTGTCTTCTGGCTTCCATGGCTTCTGACGAGAAATCTGCAGTCATTCAAATTATTCTTCCCCTGAATGAAATGCTTTCTTACTCCCTGGCTGCTTTCAAGACTCACGTCTTTATCTCTGGTTTTGTCGTTTTTTATGATGTGTCTGAAGATGATTTGTTTGAGTTTTTTATGTCTGGGGTTCACTATGCTTTGTAAATCTTTAAATTTTTTTTCATTAAGTTTATGAAGTTTTCAAACATTATTTATTCAAATTTATTTTTCTGCATCAATCTCTTTCTCTTCTTCTTCGAGAACTCCAGTAACATGTTTTTAGGTCTCTTTATATTGTCCTATGGGTCTTTGAGGTTCTGTTCATTTTTGTAGAAATCTTATTTTTGTGGCAAATTTTCTACTTAATTCATTCAATAATTTTTATTTCAATTTTTATATTTTTCATTTTTAGTTTCTGTTTTCTCCCCCCAAATATGCCTGGTCATTTTTACATTCTCTTGTTTCATTATACTTCAAATATCTTTATTTCATTTCATTATATACATATATATATATAATTTTAAAGATGTGGGGCACAATTCAGAATTAGGTATGCAAGTGGACATCATACATGCAAAGTTCATGCAGGTAAAGTGTATTATTTTATGATTGGGGTCTGATAATTCTAATTCCAGCCGTCGTTGAGGGTCTACTGCAGTTGAATGTTTCTGGTGCTCAAGATCATTTGTTTTTAATGCACTTGATGATTTCCTCATTGAGATTTTATCTTGCTTGGAAGTAAAACCAGGGGAATTCTTTGAGTCCCATGTTTAATTGTCTTCCTCTTGAGGGAGTATATGATTACATCTGCCAGATACAGGTGCACTACCCCTGTGGAACCACTTTTAATGGCATTTTTTTGGAAATTTTTTTTTTTTTTTTT
>NW_007050382.1:0-2546 GCF_000164805.1 Carlito syrichta
CCAGGCGGTTACAGACCTCCTTCCCTCTCCCTGTAGCCACTGCTCTAATAAATCTCTTGGTCTCAAAGGGTACCGAGTCTCACTGGCGCCATCATCCTTCAAACCTTACAGTACAAACAGTGGTGTTATGTAGCCCTAAATTTTAAAGTAGGGGCTTAACTTGCATTCCATGCTTCTAAGACCTCTGAGCAGTTTTACAGAGACAGATTTGATTGTGATCTCAGGTAAGGCCTAAACCTTTAGAATCAGACTCACTTCCAAGCAACCTGGCCAATAGCATTTGAAAATTGTTACAGTCTAACTGCTTAAATAGCAGAGAAAGACACTCTGTCTCCATCTCAAGTAGGAATCCTTCCCTGGCTCCAACAGAACGGTGAGAGTAAAGCATGAGAAAAAGAAAAGGTGGGGTCTTCCAGTGCTACACAGGAATAAAGTCTGGCTTCATCTGCCCCCTCTGTGTCTCCCATCAAGGAGAATCACTCAAGATTCAGTTCTGCACAGTGCAGGAGCTTGACTTCATCTCACCTCTGTCCGCCTTCTGTCAGAGTTCGTAGGTTACCACAAGAAGGAAGAGGAGCAGGGGGAAAATATCAAAGAGGTTGAAAGGAGAGAGAGAAAAGAGAGGGATAAAAGCTGTTGCTGCCATAATTACAGGCCACATGGTGCCCGCGATTGCTGAGCTTTAGTCCTGCGCATTGAGTACCAGATGATGCTGGTTACGGTGCAGCACAAAACCCATGAATTTACTGGCTTGTTTCTAAAATGAATTTTAGAGTGGTCAGCAAAGTTTTAAGGCAAAGTTTATTAAAGAAAAAAGAAAGAGAAAGGGAGACTTGCCAGAACTGGCATGGGCAAAAGAAACCACACTTTTGCTCTTTGCAATAGATCTGATATACTTTCACAATGATTGATTATGCTGAAGAGGGTGGAGCCCAGATAATGGCCACTCTAGAGACTGACATCTCTGGGCTTCTAATGTAAAGAAAGATGGGGAGTGGTGATCTTTTTCTAACCACATTATCTTTTGCAGCAGACAGTTCCAACTTACAAGGTCCTGAGTTAAAAGGTGGTATTATAATCATTTTTATGACTTTGGTTAGTGAAAGGGGAAACTGAGGCAAGGCTAGCCAGTGCCATGGGAATAATGCATGATTGCAGTGAAGAAAGAAGTAAAGTTTATTATCCACTTTCCACAGACAGAAAGGGGCTGGCATTCAGTAGGCAAGCATGTCCACGAAGGCTGGGGAACTGGGTAGAGTCAAAGTTCTTGGAGAGGAGTTTGGGCTAAGAAGAATTTTTAAAGTTGCACTTTTTGATGTAGATAACAGAAATCACATGTCTTGTGTCTTGACATCACCAAGCAACAGTATCTCATGACCAAGTGGTGAGGTGGAGGCCAGAAGCACAGATGCCTTAAACAATTTGGGCTATATACTTTTTAGTTGGTTACAGTTTTTGCTTACCCCAGAAGTTCTGGTTCACAAGGTTTGATTAAACATTATACATAAAATTAATGCAAAGACATGAAAGAAAGTAGTCATTTAGAGATTAAGGGAATAGATACATTTTGGAGTTTTAGAAAGTTTCAACAGAGTCCATTTCTTATCTAGGTCTGGTGGAGGCTTTTCCAGGGAATTACTGTGGTTTTTTTGTTGGTGTCTCCTGCTTATTGGGGGGCTCAATGAAGATGTTTGTGTTCCCTTCAGCACCAGCAACAGTTACTAGATTCAAGGACAGTGAGTAGAAGGGGCAGGGGAGGAAAAATGTTCACTTTCAAATTCAAATGGCTTCATTTAACCCAAGCCTTTTAGTTAAGAATTTGGGTAAGACTAATTAGGACTAGATAGGCTTAGAGTGCTTACAATAATTGGCAGATTTCAACCCCAGGAGTGCCAGTTTTGTCTCTTGTTAATGATCAGCAGAATGTTTAGCAAAGTGAGATAGAGCTAGAGCTGACCTTAAAATGGTTACACTATTGCTAGAATTATTTTGCCAAGTTCTTGTATTCTAATTTTCTTGGGATTCCTACCTTTCGTTAGTTAATGGGGTGATAGTCAGCCATCTGTCTTCCACAGGGAACCTGAAAGTTTCTTAGTGATTATTTTGCTAAACCATGATTTGAAAGCTTGAGCTGTCCTAGTCTACATTTGATGGAGTTGTCTTTTAATTTGTCAAAGGGGTGGGGAGGTTGTGGTTTGTCTTGCAGTAAAGTGTAATTTTTTTTCCAATTTTTTCATAGAGTGATTTGAGTTCCTCTGAGTATATTCACAGTAGGAAGATTACAGAGTCATATGGAAGGTCGATTTGTAGATCTTTTAAGAATCACCAAACTGTTTTCTACAGTAGTTGTACTACTTTGCACTGCCATCAACAGTGTAGAAGTGCTCCCTTTCCCTTGCATCCTCTTCAGCATCTGTTGTTTTTTGAGTTATTGATGATGGTCATCCTGATTGGAGTTAGATGGTATCTCAGTGTGGTTTTAATTTGCATTTCTTTGATGACTAGTGAGGCTGAGCATTTTTTTTTTTTTTTGAGTTGGAGTCTCA
>NW_007050382.1:3190-4583 GCF_000164805.1 Carlito syrichta
TTGTCTATCTTATCTCTTATGGCATGGGCACTTGGGGTTTTGATCAGGAATTGGTTGTCATTTCCGATTTTCATAAGGGTGTTTCCTGCATTTTCTAAGGTTCTTAGAGTTTGTTTTACATTAAAGTCTTTGATTCACTTAGTGTTGATTTTTGTGTATGGTGACGGGTAGGTCTTGTTTTAATCTTCTGCATGTGGTCGGTCAGTTTTCCCAGCACCATTTACTAAATAGGTTCTCCTTTCCCAAGTGGTTGGTGGTGAAGACTTTTTCAAAGATAAGTTTGTTGAGAAATTGAAGTTTTGCTTCTGGAATCTCTGTCCTGTTCCATTTGTTTGTACGTCTGTTCTTATACCACTACCAGGCTGCTTTGAATATTGTAGCTTTATAATAAAGTTTAAAGTCTGGGAGTGTGATACCTCCTCCTTTTTTTTTTTTTTTTTTTGGCTGAGGATAGTTTTGACTATTCCTATATTGTTGTTTCTGGTCTGAGAAGAATGTTGTTGGTGTTTTAGGTAGGCTGAACATCTTAACAATGTTGATTCTTCCAATCCATGAGCATGGAATATTTTTCCATTTGTTTCTGTCATCTGATTTCTTTGAGCAGTGTTTTGTAGTTTTCGTTGTAGATGTCTTTCAATTATCTGGTTAGGAAGATGCCAAGTTATTTCTTTTTTCTGTGGGGCTATTGTGAAGGGGATTGTGCTTTTTATTTGAGTTTCTGTTTGTTTATTGTTGGTGTATAGGAATGTGACTGTCTTTTGCACATCTATTTTATACCCTGAGACTTTGCCAAAGTCCTTTATCAATGCAAGGAATTTTTTGACAGATTATCTTGGATTTTCGAGGTATAGAATCATACCTTCTGCAAAGAGGGATAGCTTGACTTTGTCTTTTCCTATTTGGATATTCCGATTTCCTTCTCTTGTCTGATTGCTGTAGCTAGACTTCCAAAACTATGCTGAACAGGAGGAGTAAGAGTGGGCATGTTTCCTTTTTCCAGTTTTCAGGGGAAATGGTTCCAATGTCTGTCTGTTTAGCAATATGTTGGTTGTGGGTTTCTCATAGATGGCTCTTACTATTTTGAAGTATGTTCCATCTTTGCCTAGATGATTGAGGGTTTTTATCAAGAAAGGGTGCTGGATGTTATCAAAAGCTTTTCCTACATCTAATGACAGAATCATGTGGTTCTTGTTTTCACATCTGTTGTTGTATTTAATTATGTTTATGATCTTGTTGAACTAGTCCTACATCCCAGTGATGAAACCTACTTGGTCATGGTGGATGATTTTTAGATGTGTTGTTGGATCTAATTTGCTAGAATCTTTTTTTTTTTTTTTTTGAGTTGGAGTCTCACTCTGTCACACAGACTGGAGTGCAGTGGCCACTCCCAGCC
>NW_007050382.1:4603-10409 GCF_000164805.1 Carlito syrichta
TGCCCAGGTGGGTCTCGAACCTGCAGGCTCAGGCAATTCACTCACCTTGGCCTCCCAAAGTGCTGAGATTACAGGCTGAGCCACCGAGCCTCGCATGCTAGAATCTTGTTGAGAATTTTAGCATCTATGTTCATAAAGGATATTGGCCATAGTTCTTTCTTTGTTGGATCCTTGCCTGGTTTGGACATTAGTGTAATGTTAGCTTCATAAAATAATTTTAGGAGAGTCTATCTTTCTTGACTGCCTGAGATACTTTCAATAAGATAGGTATCAGCTTCTCCTTGTATGCTTTGTAGAATTCTGCTAGAAAGTCATCCAGTCCAGGGTTTGTTTGTTTGTTTGTCTATTTATTTATTTATTTATTGTAGGTAGTTTCTTATGACATGGTCAATTTCCTGGGTTGTTATTGGTCTATTTAGGGTCTTGATTTTTTTCTTGTTTCTACCTAGAGAGCTTGTGTGATGTCGGAATGTCCTCCATTTCATGTAGGTTTTCAAGTTTGTTTCCATACAAATGTGCATAGTACTGTCTGATAATTCTTTGTATTTCTTTGGGGTCAGATGTAACTTGATCTTTTGTGTTTCTGATTGTGCTTATGTGGGCTTTTTCTCTCTTTTTCTTGGTTAGTCTAGTTAGGGGTTCATCAATCTTGTTAATTCTTTCAAAGAATTTCATTTCTTTTTGTTTCATTGATTTTTTATATTATATTTTTGTCTTCTGTGTCCCAAATTTGGGCTTTTACTTGGTGATTTGGATTGTTCTGCTGTAGTTAGGGTTTTGGTGGTCTTGTTTTCCAGCTTCCTTAGGTGATCTGTTAGGTTGTTAACTTGTGATCTTTTCATTTTTTTCATGTGTGTTTGTAGAGAGATAAATTCTCCTTTTAGTACTGCTTTCACAGCATCCCAGAGACTTTAGTATGATGTTTCTTCATTCTTATTTGTTTCCAGAAATATTTTAATTTCTTTTTTATTTCTGTGGTGACCCTGGAGTTGTTTAGTATCATGCTGTTTAGTGTTCTCATGTCTTTTTGGGTTTGGGGAGAACTTTGTTGGTGTTGATATTTATTTTTATTCCATTGTGGTCTGAGAAGAGCATGGGAGTATTTCAATCTTATGGAATTTGTTTATGCTTGGTGCATGACTGAGGATGTCTTCAATCTTAGAATACATCCCATGTGGTGATGAGTAGAATGTATATTCCATTGTTGTTGGGTAGAGTGTTCTGTAGGTATCAATTAAGTCCATTTTTCTAAGCATCATATTGAGGTTTCAGATCTCCTTGTTGATTTTTTGCCTTGATGATCTGTCTAGGATTATGAGTGGGTTACTTAAGTCCCCAGCTATGATAGTGTTGGAGTCAATATCTTTTTTTTGTTTGCCTAGAAGTTACTTTATGAAATTTGGTGCTCCTATGTTGGGTGCATTTATGTTTAAGATGAATATTTCTTGTTGATGGATTAAACCTTTTATCATTATGTAGTAACCTTCTATATCTTTTTAAATTTTTGATAACTTAAAGGATATTTTGTCTGATATTAAGATCATGACTCCTGTTTTCTTTTGTGTTTTGTTCACCTGAAATTTTGTTTTCCATTCTCTTATTTTGAATCTGTGAGTGTCCTTCCTGGAGAGATGAGTCTCTTGGAAACAACATATTGTTGCATCATATTTTATCCATTTTGCCATTTTATGTCTTTTCAGTGGTGTATTTAGTCCATTCACATTCAGTCTAATTATTGAGATGTGAGTGTTTATCCCTGTCATGAGGTTCTTATAGAGTTTGTTGTTGTTGCTGGTTTGTTGTCTTTCTTTTTATTTTTGTTTTGATTTATGTGTGTTTTCCATCTTTTCCCTGCATTCTTGGGAAGGGTGTTGTCATTCATTTTTCTTTCTTCTGTGTCTAATACTTTCTTAAGTGTTTCTTGTAGAGCTGGTCTGGAGGTGGCAAAATCTCTTAGGGATTGAATGTCTGGGAAGGACTTTAATTCTCCATCACTGATGTAACTTAGCTTAGCTGAGTAGGTGATTTTTGGCTGAAATTGTTTATCTTTTAGAACTTTGAAGATTGGGCTTCAAGCTGTCTCAGCTTGTTGTGTCTGTAGATGTCTGCTGCTATTCTATTTGTTCTTCCTCATAGATAGTCTGACCTTTCTCTCCTGCTGTCTTTAGGATTTTTTCTTTTATACCAACTTTTTGTAAGTGAATTACTATGTGTCTAGGAGTTGGTCTTCTCATTTGTTGTTTTGCAGGGGTTCTCTGAATCTCTTGTGTTTGAATGGTTGCATTACTGATGACATGAGGAATGTTTTCTTGGATAATTTTATGGAATGTTTGTTTCAGGATGGCCTTTTTCTCTCTATCTAACTTAGGGATTCCAATTAATCTTAGGTTCAAGCTCTTGATGTAATCATTCATCTCTTGGAGTTTTTGTTCTGTCTTTTAAAGCTTCTTTTCTATGTTTTTAATGGTTTGGGTTAGTTTCATATTTTCATCCTCCATCTCTGGGTTTCTTCCTTCTACTTGGTTAATTCTGCTTTCCATGCTTATCAGTTTGATATTCATTTCATTCACTCTATTCTTTATTGCTGTTATCTCAGTTATGAACTCCTTAATTCTTTCCTTGTCTCCTCATGTCTACTTATTCTCCCTATTAGCATCTTGATATCTGGGTTTGTGGTTTGAGACTAGTCATCCTGGGGGCTCTTCATTGTTTTAATACTAAAGTCTGTATTCTCAGGGATTGACCTCCCAGAGGTGTGAGACCCATATTTTTCCTTTGTTTTTTCTTCCTTTGTGTAGGTTCCCCCCAACCTTTTTTTAACTTCTTCTTTAATTCTGTTCAGTGATGGGAGGATAGCTTTTTACTTCTGTTTGCTCTCTCTCCTATTCTTTCTTATGTAGATCCTCTGGCTTTGTTCAATTCTGGAACTGAACTGGGGTTGGGGATCTGCTTTTTTGCAATTTTGAGATTGAATTAAGGGTGAGCTATGATTCAGAAGTTATCTGCAGATCCAGAATGTCCTGATAGGTGTGTGGGCCCCCTGGAACTCAATTTCCACCACCTTACAATCTGAATATGCAGTGGGGGGTGTATATTTGCCACCTGAAAGCAAAATGGGGTCAGAAAAGGAAAATAATGGATAAAGAAGAAGGAAGACAAAAGGAAGGTGGCTAGAGACAAGAAGAGGGAAAACACACAGTTTTACCCATTAATGAATAAACAGAAAAGTAAACAAAGACAGAAAAAGTAAAAAACCTGCAGATAATCATACAAACTGACAAAAATCCCCCCAATGATGTACTCTCCTTCAAAAATACTCATACATAAACAGAAAATCTAGGAGGAAAAACATTAAAATAGCAAAAACAAAGCAAGTATGAAAATGTAAACAAAAACAGAAGAAAAGAAAGACGAGAAAAATAAAACAAACAAACAAGCAAAACAAAAAACTACACAAACAAAAAACTCACTCTGTGGCCTTTCCTGTAACTCCCAGTTCCTTTTGGCTGCCATGCTACATTAAGGAGTGCCTCTGGTCTCTAACCCCTCCCCACTCCTCTTAGCGCAGGCTGATATGGTTGCTCTCAGTGTGGGTCAGATGCCCCATGGACTACTGTGGGAGGAGGATGGATCAGATCTGGAGTCACCTGACTTGCACCCACTCCTGTCAAGTCTCCCATTGAGATCTGATGTGTCTGTGCCTGTACCACTGTGGAAGGATAGATTGCTGCTATGAGATACCTCTGATACCTGGCACCAGGAAGTCTATTTCTGAAACGACAAAGTCAGCAAAGTTAATTTTACTTAAAGTGTGCATTTCTCCAAAAGCATAGCTTCTACTTTCTCATCATTGTATTAAGATTTAGGAAAAATAGTAAAGAAAAATGCATTCCCTGCTCTCAGCCTGCCCTTTCACCAAGAAAACTTTCCTGAAAAAAAAAATTTTACTCAAAAGTTCTATATCTTGACAGGGCTTACAAGGTACCTGGGAATATTAGCTCAGAATAATCAACTCTGAGACCTATCCTAGTAAAACTTTTAGATCTCAAACATGAAGAAAAAATTTTCAAGGCCTCAAGCAAAAAGTCAAATAATGTACAAAGATAGAGCTAGACTGCCATTCAATTTTTTGAAAGGAAACATACAAAAGAAGATAAAAATAAAGCAGCAATTTAAAAGAGTATCTAGAATATCAGAAAACAGTTTCCAATACTAAGAAGTAAGAAAATTTTGTACTCCTAACCCCTTTTTGAAGAATGTATTAGACAATGAGCTTAATGTATCACACTGATCAAAACTGGAATTTGAAGGAATTTGAAAAATAAAACTGGAATTTGAAGAAGAAAGTAGATAATGATAGTAATGAGGGAGGCTATCTAGCACACGTTAGACATAAATAGATAAATTTCCAATAGGCAGGTTTTAGGAAGCATTCAGACACTTTAAAAAATACATTTTACTGCAGGCCAAGCTGGCAGCCTACCCCCACCCCCAACCAAAAGAAAGTCCTATCAGATATAAAAATAGAACAGCTCAATCTTTCAAATTATTGTTCAGCATAATAATCACTAAGAATCTTTCAGGTTCCCTGAGGAAGGTAGAAGGTTCAATACCACTCCTCAACTAACGAAAGTCATAGTCATGATTAAGACAAAACAACAGAAATACCTTTTAACTCATGAACTTGTAAATTGGAAATGTCTGGCAGGTCTCCTGCAAAAGACAATGTGGTCTGGAAAAAACCACCCTTCTTCCTATTTTCCCTTCAGAAGTGAAGAGATGTTAACCTCTGGAGTAGTGTTACCTGTGTCCCACGCTGATTAGTATATCAGTAACTAGGCAGCTATATCTAGCTGCAGTTGAGAGCAAAAGCACAGTTTTTCTTTTTTGAGAGATTTGCCTATGACAGGTCTTTCTGTCATGGATCTTCCTTTTTCCTTCCCTTCTCTCTAATAAACTACTTTGAAACTTTTCTGCGGCTCTGAAAAATTATTTCAGGGTTGAGTCAAAGAACCCAGCATCAGTAATGGATAATAAGCTATAGAATAAAATAGATATCTATGACTTAATATTAATATAAACAAATAAGAAAAAAAAGCTGGCTTTTCTTTATACTAGAATTCTAACTAATGCAGGCAGAAGGAATGATGGGACAGAAAACCAACATTAAGCAAACACCACAGTAAAAAACTGTTACAAATAAGAAATGTAACTGCACACTACAATCAGTGCACAAAAATATGATGACAAAATGGATATTTGTGTAGATATTGAAAGGCACAGGAAACAGTCAGAAGGGCGTCTCCCGGGATGGCACTAAACACTATATGGAACCAAACAAAGACAACAAAGGCCCTAAGCTCCTACTTTTCCCACGTGCGCGAGACTTAAACCTATACACAAATATTATCTCCCTATAGGAATACTACCTCATAGCCCCTCCAATGAGACCCTAGTATGGCACTGACCATCCCTGCCAGGCTCCGGTACAGCACTGGCCGCCCCCTCCCCAACCAATAAATACAGTCTTCTCTCGCCGTCACTCTCTCACTCTCCCTCCCCTACCAGGCGGTTACCGACCCTCTCTCTGTAGCCACTGCTCTAATAAATCTCTTGGCCTCAAAGGGTGTTGACTCTTGCTGCACGCCACCATCTTTCATTGGTGCCGTGCCTCGGTTGGGAACTCTCTCTCCCTAAGGCGAGACCCTGTCCCGGCGCTGGTGGCACTCACCCCTTAAGGCCTTCACCCACTTTCTTGAATGCCAGCGCTGCATCCATCACCACCTCGGATAGGTAAGTGCCCCTA
>NW_007050383.1:0-1770 GCF_000164805.1 Carlito syrichta
GAAGCAATGCCTGGCCGTGTGACTGCAGGCCCGAGCTCTCCCGTGCCTGGAAGAGGTTCAGCGTTCCAAGCCGAGAGGAGGCTTGGCTTCTACCAGGCCTTCCCACAGAGAGGACATTTACAAGTCGCGCTCCCTTCTGTGTCAGCATGTGGAAAAGTCCCACATCTCAACTGGACATGCTGGCCCAGAAACAACACAATCAGAAGCCCGATGATGGCGACTCCTACCCATGCCTGTTTACGATTTAGCAAGGAGCCGTGAGTTCATTGTCAACCTCTTTAACGGAGAAAGGAGGTCAGAAATTGTCCCGAGAATCAGCTGTGGGATTACTGGTTCATGTCCTCAGACAGCTGGTTTGAAAAGGAAGGTTTCGAGGGTATCAAGACATCGGATAGTACCATGTAGGAGTCTCCCTGGGGCTGGAGAAGGGGAGGAGGCGTCAAGAGACGTCGCCGGGCCGCTTCTTACCCTGGTGCTTGGGCACTGAGCATCCCAGGCCCTGGGCTGGTTTCCCAGCTCTTCTGGAGAGTGTGGCTGCCAGCCACTGCCAAGAAACCCGAGGGCTCAGCCAGGCCCTCCTGGGAGGCGAGGGCTCGGCCACAGAGGTGGCCTGGGGATCGGCTGAGGACATGGGCAGGGCAGCAGGGAGGAGGGACTGGACCGGTGAGGCCACAGAAAGGAGGGCGTGAGCAGGCAGAGGAGAGACAGAGCAGGCCCAGGGGAACCGGGGGACAGAGAGGAACCTTCCACCAGGGCTCCATCTGCCTGCTCACCTCCAATTACAGCAAAACAAAGCCCACACCCCAGCAATCCCGCCTCGTGGTCTCCAGGGTGAAGCAGCTCCCAGGGTGCATCCCCAGACAGCTGGGTGCAAGGGCATGGGGTCCCCGAGGGAGACGGGGCCAGCTTGGAACGGGAGGCTCCCATGGGTGGACGTGCCTGCCCTGGGCCCACGCCTGTGCACTTGAACCTCCGGATGGCGGTTTTTCACACGAGGCGGCGTTGCTTTGATTCTAGAATCTTCGCACCATCGGCTTACGGGCACAGAAGAGCACATGCAGACGCCCACTTCTGTTCCCTTGACAGTCTTTGGATGTTTGCCAAGTTGCTTGATCAGAGATCACCAGGGCCAAGGAACCTACCACTGGGTTCGAAGGGGCTAATCCAGTCTTCTGCCTCCCTCCCGTCCCAATCCCCCCACACAAGGTGCACCTTTGAAGCATTTTTACTGGTCTGAGAGGAGACGTCTTTCCTCAGATGTTTCAAAACAAAATCTGGCAAATAACCCCGTCTCCTCCAGTGGCGAGGCTGTGTGCCATGGTCCACGTGGACAGCCTTCATTCTCTGGTCTTCTTGAAAGAAGCGTTGCCAGCACACGTCTGTGGTCCCAACCAGCAGCAGCGGCCTTTGGATCCACGTGCTGCTGGGGCTGCCCCTGGCTTCTGTGTCCCCCAGGGATGCACCTCAATCCCTTGGAAGCAACCTGGGCAAGGAACAGTGGTCCAAGGACATGGAGGTGCTCTTATAACCACTCTGGGGGTAGGCAGAGGACATAGCCCACGCCCTGAAGGCTCCGGAGCAAAAAATAAGGGTTCTAGTCCTGGCCTGGCTGTTGCCTGGTCATTCTTCCTTGGGGTCCTTCAGTCCTCTGGGTCTTGGTTGATTTTCTTTTCTTTTCTGTTTTTAGAGTCAGAATCTCTCTCTGTTGCTTAGGCTAGAGTGCAGCAGCATGCTCATGGGCACGGCAGCCTCAACCTGCTGGGCTCAGGC
>NW_007050384.1:0-1738 GCF_000164805.1 Carlito syrichta
CTATTGGCTTAAGGATGACCTTTGGAGTTAGAAAGGTCCAGATGTGACATCTGTCACTTCTGTTACCTTGGGCAAATCCCTAAACCACTATGAATCTCTGTTCTTCATTTCTAAAATAGAGATTGCAATACTGTCACAAAGGGTTTGTGAGAACTAAATGAAATCATGTATCAGTCTCCCATGATAGTACTTAGCATATAGTAGCCAGTTATACACGGTAGCCATCCTTTTACATTTATTAGAGCTAGTTCTACTGATGGCCTGGGCTCCTGAATGGTCTTGTCTAGCAATTGAATGTAATGATGATTAAGGATATTGTTCCTTCTTTCCTTTCAGCCAGATTCTAAGGACTCCAGAGCTGTTTAGGGAATACCCAGGGGGGAAGAAAAATCCCAGAATCCAAATAGAATACTTAACTTAGCCAGAGTTTTCTCAGTAAATTAATATGGGCCCAAGAATTTCTTTGCCTGGAACAAATTCTTACAAGTGCCTCAGACTGAGGGTCTCTGCCAATGGCTCAGCTCTGTGAGTATTTGGTTAATTTAGCATCACTCATGGCATATGATAGGTGTTCAATACATGGTGGGTCTCCTTTCCTTCCTTTGGTCCGGGGACATCGCTTGAACTCGTCAGCATGCCAGGAAGAGATTTTGGAATTTTACTGAACTCAGTGGGAGTTCATCAAAGCACAGTATCAGTGATGGATGGGAATTCTATAAATTGTCAGCTTCTAGTTTCCTTGCTGGAACCTTCAGGTGCTAAATCATTACAGTTTCATAGCCAGAGTTAGAGCTCAAGGAGGGTGAACTTCTATCGTAAGTTCAGCTTCAGAGAATAATATTTTTGGTTTTAGGGCAGTCCAGTAACAGAAACTGTAAAATGCCCAGTAGAATGCTGTGGCCAATGCCGGCACTCTGGGGGACCATTCCAACGACCTGCGTTCACGACCGTGGTCTCCAGGCACAAAAAATAATCCTGATAGGATGTGTTCTTATAATCTAGGGAAGAAGGCCTTTAAAAAATGTTGGAGCAAATAGTGTCCCAAATTGGTTCCGTAATTAAGGTATGCAGAGCTTGGCTTCAAAGATCCCTTTCGTCTGTTTTAAGGGATGCTGTTAGTGAGCAGATAATTGTATATAGTAGCTGTAGGGCCATTAGAGGAGCTTAATCTATACAGAAAGCTTTGGATATTAGGTGCTTCTGGGACATCGTTTCAACGGTAATGTCTCATCTGCAGATATTACCCCAAATGTGCACTTTTCCCCATTATATTTTATTTTTTAAAGCCAGAGAGTTTACATTTGGGTACAGTTTTGTAACAGGATGAATAGGTACCCCAAAGATACTTTGATAGCTATGAAAGGTAAAAACATAATGAGAAAACTAATAAAGATTTCAAGGATACAATTCTCATGACCTGCTAAACTTGTGTGAGGGGTAGAGGACCACCACCAGGATGGCCCCAGAGAGGGCACATTGTAATTTGTTTAGAGTCAACCCTGTACCAGACACTGTTTTAGACACTTTATCTTATCCTGGTGAGGTCGGGAAAGCAGGGGGTTCAAAATATGAAATGAGTCTGGGAGTTGTGTTTTTCCTAAGGGTTTTGATAGAAAACAGATTAAACCTGAGAACATGAATAGGAGAAAAACATTAAGAACAACTATTCCTTCTGGACAGTCAGTCTCCAGTCTGTATCAGCTAAAAAAAAAAAAAAAAAAAAAAAAAATTTTTCCCC
>NW_007050385.1:0-3847 GCF_000164805.1 Carlito syrichta
GGATCGCCGGAGCCCGGCAGGTTGAGACTGCGGTAGCCAGGAGCCGCCACTGCACTCCAGTCTGGGCAACAGAATGAGACTCAAAAAAAGAAAAAAGAAAAGTGGGGAGGAGAGAAGCAAAAGCTTTTAAGTCAAAATATTTTCCCTAGAATAGAAGACTTATGGCCACTAATTTAGATTTGTTTAAGTAAAAGTAGAAAAGTAGGATGGAAAGGATTTTAAAAGCACTGCTGTTCACATTCCCTTGGTTCCTGTCAACTGCAGAGATTACTGCCTCATGGAGATGTTTCTGGCCCCTCTAATGCTATCTCATGCACACTTTATCACATCGCCTTTCATCCTTATCACATTGCTTTATAGCTATCATTTGTTCACCTGCTTATTGTCTGCTTCCTCCCCAAAGAATGTAAACTCTGGGACAGCAGTGTTCTTTTTTTTTTTTTGAGTTGGAGTCTCACTCTGTCACCCAGACTGGAGTGCAGTGGCCGCTCCCGGCCACCGCAGCCTCGCCTGCTGGGCTCCGGCAATCCTTCCGCCTCAGCCTTCCGAGTAGCTGGAATTACAGGCGCACGCTACCACGACCAGCTAATTTTTTGATTTATTGTAGAGATGAGGTCTCGCCAAGTTGCCCAGGCGGGTCTCGAACCCGCGGACTCAGGCAATCCACTCACCTCAGCCTCCCAAAGGCGCGGGATTACAGGCTGAGCCACCGAGCCCGGCTAGCTGTGTTCTTTCTTACCTGTTTCCACTGGCCTAACACTGCCCTCGCCCCACCCTTCATATGCTGTACCTCCTTATTAGGTGAGCTCGTCCAGTTCCATGGAAATTATCATGTACAAAAGTAGAGAGAATCGTATAATGAACCTCTTGAACCCATCACGCAGCTTCAAAAATTATCAACCCATGGCCAATCTTGTGTTCCATCTATACCTCTAGTCATTCCTACCTACCCCACTTGAATTATTTTGAAGCAAATTCTAGCCTGTGCAATTTCATCCATAGATATTTCAGTATGTATCACAGGAGCCAAATAAATGATTGATGTGCCTCTTAAATTTCTTATAATCTACAGATTCTCTGTCTCTGTATTTGCACTTTGTTGAAAAATATGGATCATTTATCCTGAGGCTTGGGATCCACACCTTTTTTTTTTTTTTTTTTTTGAGTTGGAGTCTCACTCTGTCGCCCCAGACTGGAGTGCAGTGGCTCCTCCCGGCCACCGCAGCCTTGACCTGCTGGGCTCCGGCAGTCCTTCCGCCTCAGCCTTCCAAGTAGCTGGAACTACTTGGAAGGCTACCACGCTACCACGCCCGGCTAATTTTTTTTTTTATTTTATTGTAGAGATAAGGTCTCGCCAAGTTGCCCAGGCGAGTCTTGAACCTGCGGCTCAGGCAATCCACTCACCTCAGCCTCCCAAGGCGTGGGATTATAGGCTGAGTCACTGACCCCAGCTAGGGGATCCACACTTTTCTAAAATGGTTCTTTCCCTCAGCCTTGCCCAGTAAATAGCACTACCATTTATTCAACTTAAACCAAAAAACACAGGTTGGTCTAAAGTAGTGAGTTATCTCGATTGTTCACAGTCAGTCACAGGTTGAACTCCTTGTTCTATTATTTGCCCCCTTCTCACTACTGCACTTGACTAGTCTTAAAAAAAATTTTTTTTAAAGAGTACATTCTCCTTGCGCTCCTTTTCTTTTGCTCCCATAGACAGTCCCGCTGATCCTGCCCGTGAAGTGCTATTTAGAATGTGCTACTCCTCCTCCTCCCTCCTTCCCTCTTACCTGACCTCCAAAGGAAACTTTCTGTATGGCAGCCTTTCTTTTTCCACTCTTGCACCTCTATTCTATTTGCTACACAGTGTGCACAGATTAGATTTATAGAACGTAAATCAGATTAGGTCACATTCTTGCTTAAATCTACTCAGTGGCCTCCCACTGCTCTTGGTTAAACTCCACTTGTGTGGGCCCTGGCTTTGCCCCCTTCCTCCCCTCAGCACCAGTCACCTCTGGTCCCATCAAATCCTCCCCTGCGTTAGGGTCATTGCGCTTACTTTCTGAGGCTTGAGCACTCTGCCCCCAGCTTTTAACAAGCCTGGCTTACCATCTTCTAAGGCAGCATTTCCAACCTTTCCCATGTCATTTTATTCTTGGAAAACTATCGTATTTGCAAGGTCCACCGAGGATAGTGGAGGAGATTTGTAGCCATTCATATGGAACTAGATTTTTAAATTCACTACAGGTGTACCTCGTTTATTGTGCTTCACAGATTGTATTATTTACAAATTGAAGGTCTGTGGCAACCCTGCTTTGAACAAGCCTTTCGTTTTTCCAACAGCATGGCTCACTTCATGTTTCTGTCACATTTTGTTAATTCTTGTGATATTTCAAACTTTTTCATGATTACTGTTTCTGCTACAGTGGTCAGTGATGTTTGATGTTACTGTTGTAATTGGGGAGCCATGGACTGCACATAAGACAGCAAACTTAACCCATAAATGTCGTTTGTGCTGACTGCTCCACAGACTGGCCGTTTTCCCCATCTCTCTCCTTTTTGGGCCCCCTTTGCCCTCAGTCACAACAATATTGAAATCAGACCAATTCACAACTCTGGGATGGCCTCCTGGTGTTCAAGTGAAGGGAAGCATTGCAAGCCTCTCGCTTTAAATCAAAAGCCAGACCTGCCATGGTGGCTCACGCCTATAATCCCAGCAGTTTAGGAGACTGAGGTGAGCGGATTGCCTGAGCCCATGGGTTCACGACCAGCCTGGACAACTTGGCAAGACCTCGTCTCTACAATTAAAAAAACAGAAATTAGTCGGTTGTGGTGGCACTTGCCTGTATTTCCAGCTGCTTGGAAGGCTGAGGCAGAAGCATTGCCTGAGCCCAGTAGGTCAAGGCTGCAGTGGCCGGGAGCATGCCACTGTCCTCCAGCCTGGATGACAAAGTGATACGCCAACTAAAAAAAAAACAAAAAACCTAAAGCTAGAAATGATTAAGTTTAGTGAGGAGAGTAGGTCGAAAGCTGAGATAGGCCAAAATGTAAGTCTCTTGCACCAAACAGTTGACTAAGTTGTGAATGCAAAGGAAAAGTTCTTGAAGGAAATTAAAAGTGCTACTCCAGTGAACACATGAATAAGAAAGTGAAACAAGCCGGGCTCGGTGGCTCAACCTGTAATCCCACACCTTGGGAGGCTGGGGTGAGTGAATTGCCTGAGCCTGTGGGTTCGAAACCCGCCTGGGCAACTTGGCGAGACCTCATCTCTACAATAAATCAAAAATTAGCCGGGCATGGTAGCACTCACCTATAGTTCCAGCTACTTGGAAGGCTGAGGCAGAAGGATCGCCAGAGCCCAGCAGGTCGAGGCTGCAGTGGCCGGGAGCAGCTACTGTACTCCAGTCTGGGCGACAGAGTGAGACTCCAACTCAAAAAAAAAAGAAAGTGAAACAACCTTATTGCCAACAGGGAAAAAGTTGAGTGGTCTGGATAGAAGATCAAACCAGCTACAACTTTCCCTTAAGCCAAAGCCTAATCTAGAGCAAAGTCCTAACTCTATTTCTCTGAAGGCTGAGAGAGGTGAGGAAACTATAGGAGAAAAGTTGAAGCTAACAAGGGTTGATTCACGAGGTTTAAGGAAAGAAGCCATCTCCATAACGTAAAAGATCTAGCCAAGATCATGAAGGTGGCTATGCTTAACAATAGATTTTCTTCCTTTTTATTTTTTTTAGTTCATGCAGTTTTTTCCATTTTTACTTTAGATTCAGGTAGTACACATGAATGTTCGTTACATGGACCTAACAACAGATTTTCACTGTGGACAAACAGCTTTCTTTTTTTTTTTTGAGTC
>NW_007050385.1:4250-5531 GCF_000164805.1 Carlito syrichta
GAACCCGTGGGCTCAGGCAATCCACTCACCTCAGCCTTCCAAAGGTGTGGGATTACAGGCTGAGCCACCGAGCCCAGCTCAAACAGCTTTCTGTTGGAAGAAGATGCTATCTAGGACTTTAATAACTAGAGCGAAGTCAGTGCGTGGCTTCAAATCTTAAAGGACAGAATGACTTTTTTTTTCTTTTTTTTAAGTTGGAGTCTCACTCCTTTGCCCAGGCCTGGAGTGCAGTGGCATGCATGCTCACACCACCCCAGTGTTGACATTTTGGGCTCCAACAATCCTTCCACCTCAGCCTTCCGAGTAGCCGAAACTACAGATGAGCACTACCACGCCCAGCTATTTTTTATTTTTATTGTAGAGACAGGCTCTCGCCAAGTTGCCCAGGCTGGTTTTGAACCCACGGGCTCAGGCAACCCACTCACCTTGGCCTCCCAAAGTGCTGGTATTACAGGCTGAGCCACCGAACCCAGCCCAGGATGACTTTTGTTAGGGGTTAATCCAGCTAGTGACTTAAATTGAAGCCATGCTGGGTGCGATGGCTCAAGCCTGTACTTGGGAGGCACTTTGGGAGGCTGAGGCGAGAGGATTGCCTGAGCCCAGGGGTTCGAGACCAGCCTGGGCAAATTGGTGAGACCTTGTCTCTACAATAAATCAAAACATTAGCCGGGCATGGTAGTGTGCGCCTATAGTTCCGGCTACTTGGAAGGCTGAGGTGGAATGCTCGCTTGAGCCTAGCAGGCCGAGGTTGTGGTGGCTGTGAGCGTGCCACTGTACTCTGGGTGACAAAGTGAGACTCCAACTCACACACAAAAAAAGAAAAGCTGGGCGCAGTGGCTCATGCCTATAATCCCAGCACTTTGGGATGTCGAGGTGAGAGGATTGCCTGAGGCTACGGGTTCAAAATCAGCCCTGGCAACTTGGTGAGATCTCATCTCTACAATAAATAAAAAAGTTAGCTGGGCATGGTGGCGTGTGCCTGTAATTCCAGCTACTTGGAAGGCTGAGGTGGAAGGAGTGCCTGAGCCCTGCAGTAGCCGGGAGCATGCCACTGCCCTTCAGCCTAGGTGACAGAATGAGACTCCAACTCAAAAAAAAAGAAAAAAAATTGAAGCCACTGCTCATTTACCATTCCAAAAGTCCACGGGCCCTTAAGAATTATGTTAACAAAGACTTTTTCCCAGTCTGTAGGCTGTCTCCCTGCTCTCTTGATGGTTTCTTTGGCTTTGCAGAAGCTTGTCAGTTTAATAAGGTCCCATTTGTCTATCTTCTCTCTTAAGT
>NW_007050385.1:6435-11975 GCF_000164805.1 Carlito syrichta
CAGAAAACTACACTGAGATACCACCTAACTCCAGTCAGAATGGCAATTATCAACAACTCAAAAAATAACAGCTGCTGGCGAGGGTGTGGCGAAAAGGGAACACTTCTACACTGTTGGTGGGAGTGTAAACTAGTGCAACCTCTGTGGAAAGCAGTGTGGCGATTCCTAAAAGCTCTAAAAATTGACCTTCCATATGACCCTGCAATCCCCCTACTGGGAATATACCCTGAAGAACACAAATCACTCTATAAAAAAGATACCTGCACACGTATGTTTATTGCAGCGTTGTTCACAATAGCAAGAACCTGGAAACAACCATGCTGCCCATCAAAAGAGGACTGGATTAAAAAAATGTAGTACATATACTCGATGGAATACTACGCAGCCATAAAAAAGAACAAAATCATGAATTTCAGAGCAACCTGGATGGAACTAGAGTCTATAATACTGAGTGACCTCTCACAGAAACAAAGATCAGAATATCACATGTTCTCACTCATATAATGGACCTTGAACATCCAATGTAATACTATAAGAAAATGACTGACGGTACTGGGAAACTATGGGGGGGGAGGGGGATGGGATTAACAGTAGCAAATATCTGTCTGGGGCTGGGAAAACACCTCTTATCAACAGGGTGCCTGAATGAAACGTAACTGTACACCTAACCCTTAACTGTACCCCACAAAACCATAATAAAAAATACTGATTAATTATTAAAAAAAAAAAAGAATTATGTTAAATCTATTCTACCTGTGCTCTATCAGTAGAACAACAAAGCACGGATGACAACATGTCTGTTTACAGCATAGTTGACTTATATTTACATATTTTTAGCCCACTGTTGGAGATCTACTTCTCAGGAACAAAGATGCCTTTCAAAGCATTGCTCATTGATAATGCAGCAAGAGCCCCATTCAGTTTTCTTGTCCCCAACCCTGACTGGCTGTGTTTGGGGCCACACCAGTGCTCCTTGGGCACCTGGCATGGGTATTCCTCAGGTTTTGGGCCATGATAGGCAATGCTCCCTGCAGGGCTAGAGCAGAGGATACAGGGGCCAGAGCACCTCCTTGGCAGTGCTCAGTGCTTCACATGAGCAATGAGTGCTGGGCACCACTTGTCTGTCTAGTACTGTGGAATCCAAAGGGGCACAGGTTAGGTCCATTTTGTCCGGGCCGCCATCCAAGTAACCCAGACTGCACTGCTTACAATCAGGAGTACACTGGTCCCTAGAGCTGAAGGGGTTCTATCCCGTGGCATCTCTGGAGACCATAAGGAAGACTGCTGAGCTGCTCTGAAGACTCAGATCCAACGTCAGCCTTCAGCCATTCCTGAGTCCCTGTCTTCCCTGTCCCTATCCCCATCTTTTCTCCATCATATTTCCGGGTTTATTTCCTTAATAGCAACTCTCACAAGCTGATATTTTGTTGATTCGCTTGCTGGTTTGCATTCTTCTCCACTGGGCTGTAAACTTAGTGAGAGCAAAGGCGTTAATGTTTTATACACTATTATGTCTCCATCAACTTGCACACTACCCAGCTCATGCCAGACACTTGATACATATTTTATGAATGAATAAGCAAAAAGTGACCATGTCTTATCACTTGTAAGATGCATTTCATTTGCAAGATATTCAAATCTGAAAAGCTGTACCTCTTAGAGTTAATGAGCTGTGTGGTGTGTTTCTCAGTATTCTCATCAACAAAAGAAGTATGATGATGTTGTTCTCCTGGTAAAGTTGTGAGGATGAAATGGGCCCATTTGACCAGGGCTAACCATCACTATTAACATCTTATTAATTTTGAACACTCATTAATTAAGTATGTAATGGGATCTGGCCTTTCATCCCTGCTCATCAACCAGCTTTGGGATTGCAATTGGGATAGATCAGATCTTCATTCTCTTTGTAAATGAATACATGGATGTCTTGGTTCTACATGAATCTTGGTGAGCTAGGCTAGTGTAGGTCTGCCTTGTGGAGGAGTGCTGAAAAATTAAAGTGTTTTCCGAGACTTTAAGATCCAGAGCCACACCTTGCACCATTGTACATTTATGCACAAAATGGCAGCTGGTGAAGCTTCTTGGTGGATGTTAAACTGTCTTTGAGATACTCCCTAACTCCTTCATTCAAACTTCAAAATTCTGATTTAATGGTCTTGACACTTCTTAAGTATTAGTGAACAATAAGGTCTACAAAACGGAGAGGAATTTAAGAGAAAAGAAAATTATCTCTTTTTAAATGTATCCCTCTTATCCAAGAATCAGTTTAATTGTCCAAGTTCAGGAAAAGAAAGGTTTGAGAGCCGGGCTTGGTGGATCATGCCTATAATCCCAGCACTTTGGAAGGCCAAAGTGAGAGGATTGCCTGAGCCCATGGTTTCGAGATCAGCCTGGGCAACTTGATGAGACCTCATCTCTACAATAAGTCAAAAAATTAGCTGGGTGTGGAGACACGTGCCTGTAGTTCCAGCTACTTGGAAGGCTGAGGCAGGAGGATCACCTGAGCCCAGCAGGTTGAGGCTGCAGTGGCCATGAGCGTTTCATTGCACTCCAGCCTTTGCGACAGAGTGAGACTCCAGCTCAAAAAAAAAAAAAGAAAGAAAAGTAAGGTTCAACAAGCTCTAACCTTTCTGCTGGGGAAAAGAGGAATTGAGATTCTTTTGGTAGACTGAGAATGATACCACTCTACAGAGAATATCTGCTACAAGGACAAGGGCTTAATTTATCAGGGACCCTCAAACTGCCTGGTACCATTTATTAATGGTAATCCAAACAATGGTGTTTCACTTTTTCTAGTATGGAAAAAATAAATTTTTGTATAGGTCCCCCACTTGTAGCATTTATAATATATCTAACATACCAGATAAGCTAACTTATCTATTATAGTAAGCACTTTTTTTTTTGAAGTCAGGGTCTCTGTTACCCTATACTCTGACTGGAGGGCAGTGGCACAATCACGGCTCATTCCAACCTCGTCCTCCTGGGTTCAGGCGATCCTTCTGCATCAGTCTTCCAAAGTGTTGGCATTACAGGTGTGAGCCACTGTGCCCAATCACTTTTTCCTTTTAATAGACTATTTTCTAATTATGTTAAGAATTTTGGCTGGACATGGTGATTCACACCTATAATCCCAGCACTTCGGGAGGTGGAGGTGAGAGGATTGCCTAAGCCCACGGGTTGGAGACCAGCCTGGGCAACTTGGTGAGACCACATTTCTACAATAAATCAAAAAATTAACTGGGTGTGGTTGTACATGCCTGTAGCTCCAGCTATTTGGAAGACCAAGGCAGAAGGATCGCCTGAGCCCAGCGGGTCGGGGCTGCGGTGGCTGTGAATGTTCCATTGCACTCCAGCCTAGGCGACAGAGTGAGACTCTAACTCAAAAAAAGAAACAAAGAAAAAGTGTCTCAATAGATGTATTGCATCAAACAGAGAGTACTTCAAAGGTGACTGAAGTTTAAACATGTAAGAATAAATACATATTTATAAATAAATAAAAAAATTATGGGGTTTTTTTAGTTCTCCACTTACACTAAAAAATGACTTGTTGCTTTCCTGAAATTCAAATTTAACTGGGCATCCTGTGTTTTTATTTGCTAAATCTGGCAACCTTACCCCTGCTAAAACACTATTTCAACTCTCCATGACCCTAACCCCTAGGTGCTTACGTGTTCTGAGCTGTTTCTTACCACTTGCCACATCCATTCTTCCCTTTCTTGCAAGATAATTGCCCCCTGGAAGTTCTCTGAATCCAAGATGAAGTGTTTCCAGGCCTTCTCAGGTCCCTTAATGGGTATCTTTCAGGGATTTTTAGAGCCCTCCCACAGTCATGGCAAAGCTCCACAATAACTGAGATTACTCTGTTCTCCTTCCTAGATATTCTGCCAAGCACTCTACCCCATGGAGCCGTCTAGGGGTTTACTGGTACAAGGAAGGCCTGCTGTGAGTGTCAACAGGGCCATCTGAGTTCAATTCTTTTTTTTTTTTTTTTTTGAGCTGGAGTCTCACTCTGTAGCCAGGCTGGAGTGCTCAGGTGATTCTTCCGCCTCAGCCTTCCAAGTAGCTGGAACTACAGGCACACGCCACCACAACTGGCTAATTTTTTGATTTATTGTAGAGATGAGGTCTCACCAAGTTGCTCAGGCTGGCCTCGAACCCATGGGTTCAGGCAATCCTCTCACCTTGGCCTCCCAAAGTGCTGGGACTATAGGCGTGAGCCACACCAACCAGAACCCACCCAATGACGATCCTCAGGCACAGTCAGGATAGAAGGAGACCAAGTGGGAAGGGAAGGGCCTTTGGAGTCAGACGGTACTGAGTTTGAATCCCAGCACTGCCACTTATTATCAGCCAAATAGTAGCCTCTCTGGATCCCAGTTTTCTTATCTGTAAAATGGGTAAAATTGCCTTAGAGTGTAATAATAACCCCACCTTGCCAGGCCACTGTGAGGATTAGAGAGAAGATGGAGTACCTCACGTAGTTTAGGCTCCACTAGCAACAATCCATTGTGTCACACCCATCTTAACTACTTTTAAAAGGGTGACCTGGCCAGGCTCGGTGGCTCAGCCTGTAATCCCGCACGTTGGGAGGCCGAAGTGAGTGGATTGCCTGAGCCCGTGGGTTAGAGACCCCCCTGACCAACTTGGTGAGCCCTCATCTCTACAATAAATCAAAAAATTAGCCGGGCGTGGTAGCGCGTGCCTGTAGTTCCAGCTACTTGGAAGGCTGAGGCGGAAGGATCACCAGAGCCCGGCAGGTCGAGGCTGCGGTGGTGGCTGGGAGCATGCCACTGCCACTACTCCAGTCTGGGCGAGGGAGTGAGACTCCAACTCAAAAAAAAAGAGTGTGACCTGGTCTACGTTACTGCACTTTACAATAGCTGTATTAATGTTTTGCAAACATCTGCAAACTGTAACCTTTTTTAAATTAAGAAAGGTAGATTTATGAAAGGGAAGATACGTTGTGAAGAGTACAGCAGGTAGAGCAGCAGAGAGGGAGTGCTGTCTGCCCTGTAGGCTTTTTGAAGCACGAAGGTCAAGATTACCTTTAGGGAAATGTCATACTTTATTTGGCTTCAGTCCTTTGCTAGGTGCTAGTCAGGAAATAGTATGGCCCAGTATATCTATATAAGATTTAAGGAAGACGCTTAAATAAGTGGTAGCCGTGTTAGAAACTCCACGGTGTCCCCTAGTCCCTAAGCTAAAACAGTGATTGCAGGATCCGGAGGGAGGAAGGAAGAGCTCTCTGCTGGTTCCTTAGGAATGTTAACACCTGAGAGAGAGAGAGAGAGAAAGCAGTCTTCTGGCCTGTGAGTGGTGTCTTTCCCTCACAGTCATCAAGCACCCTGCTGCTACTCACAGGCAACAGGCATCAGGGAAAGACTCCTTACAAACCGGGCTCGGTGGCTCAGCCTGTAATCCCGCACTTTGGGAGGCCGAGACGAGTGGATTGCCTGAGCCCGCGGGTTCGAGACCCACCTGGGCAACTTGGCGAGACCTCATCTCTACAATAAATCAAAAAATTAGCTGGGCGTGGTCGT
>NW_007050385.1:11995-14517 GCF_000164805.1 Carlito syrichta
TGCACTCCAGTCTGGGTGACAGAGTGAGACTCCAATTCAAAAAAAAAAAAAAAGACTCACTTATCTTGGGATGATATATTTGCATTTCCTCAATAGTGATCACCTCTTCTGGGTTTCTTTTCTTTTTTTTTTTTTTAGTCAGGTTCTCGCTCTATCACCCAGGCTGGAGCGCAGTGACACGATCTCAGCTCACTGCAGCAGCCTCCACCTCCTGGGCTCAGACAATCCTTTCACCTCAGCCTCCCAAGTAGCTGGGACTACAGGCAAACACCACCACGCCTGGCTAATTTTTAAAAAAAATTTTGTAGAGCCGGGCTCGGTGGCTCAGACTGTAATCCCGCGCCTTTGGGAGGCTGAGGTGAGTGGATTGCCTGAGCCCGCGGGTTCGAGACTTGCCTGGGCAGCGAGACCGCATCTCTACAATAAATCAAAAAATCAGCCGGGCGTGGTAGCACGCGCCTGTAATTCCGGCTACTCGGAAGGCTGAGGCGGAAGGATCGCCGGAGCCCAGCAGGTCGAGGCTGCGGTGGCCGGGAGTGGCCACTGCACTCCAGTCTGGGCGACAGAGTGAGACTCCAACTCAAAAAAAAAAAAAAAAAAAAGTCTTTCTATGTCCACTATTGCCCTCGACAATTTTTCATTTGTGGGTATGGAATCCCCCCACTTCCTAACCAGCCCAACGTTTGGTAAAATTTAGAGATTAATATGTGTCAGGAAATGAGAATAGAAAATTGAAAAACATTATTCCAAATAATGCTGGTTAAATACCAGGTATTTTGACTGATCAGATACTTCCCCCCCCATTGCAGTTCATGCTTTCTAAATTTTTATTTATATAGTGAGATTATATTTTATAGTAAAAAGAAATTGAAGTTTAAAAACCCAGAAATGGTTCTTGACAAAATGGGAAAAGCAGACACAGGCTCTGCTCTGGAGTACGCTTTTTTTTTTTTAAGGCCAAGAGATTTATTAAAGCGGCGGTTACAAGGGGAAAAGGGGAAAGGGTCTGTGGAGAGAGAGAGAGAGAGAGAGGAAGTGGGAGAGAGGCGTGGAGAGAGCTGCAGAGAGGGAGAGAGTGACAGAGAGAGAGAGAGAAAGAGAGACAGAGAGAGAGAGAGAGAGAGAGAGAGAGAGAGAGAGAGAGAGAGAGAGAGAGAGCATTTTTAAAAATGTGTGCCAGGATCTGCCACAGCTCTTTCCAGGTTCTGCTAACTGGTCACTAGATGTCAACAAGGGCAATTCAGGTCAGTTCAACAAACATCTATGGAGTGCCTACTGTGTACCTGGCACTGTGCTAGACACTCATTACAAAGGTGAAAAGATCACTCCTTCCCTATTGAGGAAGGATAATCTCAACATACTGCGATTTATTCTCTACTGGAGGCATCTTGAGAGTTCTGCGAGACCACCACGGAATAATACCTTTTTTACTTTCTTTAAATGTTTTTTAATTTAAAAAATATTTTATTTTTTTTATCTTATCACAAACAAGGAAACAATTATATATAACTACTTCTAGCACTTTAGGATATATATTTTCAGATATTTGGACTTGTTTCCAATACATTATATTCATATACAGGTTGAGCATCTCTAATCTGAAAATCCAAAAATTGAAATGCTCCAAAGTCTGAAAATTTTTTTTTTTTTTTTTTTGAGTTGGAGTCTCACTCCATCGCCCAGACTTGAGTGCAGTGACCACTCCCGGCCACCACAGCCTCGACCCGCTGGGCTCCGGCGATCCTTCCGCCTCAGCCTTCCGAGTAGCTGGAACTACAGGTGCGCGCTACCACGCCCGGCTCATTTTTTAATTTATTGTAGAGATGAGGTCTCACCAAGTTGCCCAGGCGGTTCTCGAGCCCTCGGGCTCAGGCAATCCACTCACCTCAGCCTCCCAAAGATGCGGGATTACAGGCTGAGCCACTGAGCCCGGCTCAGTCTGAAATTTTTAAAGCACTGACATGATGCCACAAATGAAAAGTTCCACACTTGTCCTCATGACATGCCACAGTCAAATGCTTTCAAAACTTTGTTTCATGCACAAAATTATTAAAGATATTGTATACGATTATCATCAGGCTACGTGTATAAAGTATGTATGAAACAAATAAATTTTGTGTTTAGACTTGGGTCTCCTCCCCAAGGTATCCCATAATATGTATGCAAATATTCCAAAATCTGAAAAAATCTGACATGTGAAACACTTCTGGGCCCAAACATTTGGATAAGGGATATTTAACCTGTATTAATATGTACAAATGTGAACCCCATATACAAACTTTTCTTTTGACGTGTTTACAAAAATAGGAAGCCGGGCTCGGTGGCTCAGCCTATAATACCGCACCTTTGGGAGGCTGAGGTGAGTGGATCGCCTGGGTCTGTGGGTTCGAGACCCGCCTAGGCAGCGAGACCTCATCTCTACAATAAATCCAAAAATCAGCTGGGCGTGGTAACGCATGCCTGTAATTCTGGCTACACGGAAAGACTGAAGCGGAAGGATCGCCGGAGCCCAGCAGGTCGAG
>NW_007050385.1:14562-16579 GCF_000164805.1 Carlito syrichta
AAAAAAAAAAAAAACAAAAATAGGAAATTACATGAGCCTTGAAGGAGTAGGATAGGTCAGTGAAGAGGAGGTAGAGCTGGGCTCAGTGGCTCAGCCTGTAATCCGCACCTTGGAAGGCCGAGGTGAGTGGATTGCCTGAGCCCGCGGGTTTGAGACCCGCCTGGGCAACTTGGCGAGACCTCATCTCTACAATAAATCAAAAAATCAGCCGGGCGTGGTAGCACGTGCCTGTAGTTCCAGCTACTCGGAAGGCTGAGGCCAAAGGATCGCTGGAGCCCAGCAAGTTGAGGCTGCGGTGGCCAGGAGCGCCCGCTGAACTCCAGTCTGGGTGACAGAGTGAGACTCCAACTCAAAAAAAAAAAAAAAAAAAGGAAGTGGAAGGCAGAGGGGATGGCATGAGTAAAGGCACAGAGGCAAGCATTTCACGTTAGCAGGCACGTATTTCAAGTCAGGCCATCTCTGGAAAGGAGGTTGGAGAATATCAGAGACTCGGTCCTAGATGGCCTTGGCTGTCAGGCTAAGATGCTTGGCTGTGGGGGAGGGTAAGGCATCTTAAGGAGGGAAAAGACATGCTTAGATTTTCCTGTATGAATATAATGTTGGCAGCAGTGCTTAAAGATGCTAAGACTGAAAGCGGGCAACCCCCTCGGGTCCCCTTCCACTGTGGGAGCTTTACTGTCCTTTCAATAAATCCTGCTTTCTCAAAAATAAAAAAGACTGAAGGCAACAAAACTCATGAGGAGACTGCAGGAACACACTTTTTTTTATGGTTAAAGACATAGTCAGCCGGGCTCGGTGGCTCAGCCTGTAATCCCCTGCCTTTGGGAGGCTGAGGTGAGTGAATTGCCTGAGCCCGCGGGTTCGAGACCCACCTGGGTAGCAAGACCTCATCTCTACAATAAATCAAAAAATCAGCCGGGTGTGGTAGCGCATGCCTGTAATTCCGGCTACTTGGAAGGCTGAGGCGGAAGGATCGCCAGAGTCCAGCAGGTGGAGGCTGCGGTGGTCGGGAGCGGCCACTGCATTCCAGTCTGGGTGACAGAGTGAGACTCCAACTCAAAAAAAAAAAAAAAAAAAAAAAAGACATAGTCATTTTTGCCTTCCTAATAAACTAACTCTTCAACAAAAATAATTTAATGAATTGATTCAAAGTCAAAGGGACTTAAGCATCTTGTTTATCCTGTGCTTTTATCATTTATCTGTTGGATTCCCTAATGATAATAAACATAACTAATATTTATTGAGCATTTACAGTATGCCAGACACTGTGCCAAATGTGTTGGATGTATTTTCTCAATAATAATAAGTATATATTATTCTGCTCTGGTTACAGATGAGAGAATAGGCTAATCAGGTAACTGACCAGGCTAGCAAGTGGCAGGGCTGGGCTCCACCCCAGAGCTTTTATTTGACTAATTTTTTTTTTTTTTTTTTTGAGTTGGGGGTCTCACTCTGTCACCCAGACTGGAGAACAGTGGCTGCTCCCGGCTACCGCAGCCTCAACCTGCTGGGCTCTGGCAATCCTTCTGCCTCAGCCTTCCAGGTAGCCAGAATTACAGGCATGCGCTACCACGCCCGGCTGATTTTTTGATTTATTGTAGAGATGTGGTCTCGCTGCCCACGCAGGTCTCGAACCCACGGGCTCAGGCAATCCACTCACCTCAGCCTCCCAAAGGTGCGGGATTACAGGCTGAGCCACCGAGTCTGGCTTATTTAACTAATATTAGTCACAGAAGGTTGTCAGATATTTACCTTTAAAATCTTTTTTTTCTTTCTTCCTTTCTTTTTCTTTAAGTTGGAGTTTCACCCTGTCACCCAGACTAGAGTGCAGTGGCCACTCCCGGCCACCGCAGCCTCGACCTGCTGGGCTCCGGCGATCCTTCCACCTCAGCCTTCCAAGTAGCCAGAATTACAGGCATGCGCTACCACGCCCGGCTGATTTTTTGATTTATTGTAGAGATGAGGTCTTGCTGCCCAGGCAGGTCTCGAACCCACGGGCTCAGCAATCCACTCACTT
>NW_007050385.1:16599-36561 GCF_000164805.1 Carlito syrichta
ATCCACTCACTTTAGCCTCCCAAAGTGCTGGGATTACAGGGTGAGCCACCGAGCCCAGCTACCATTTTTTTTTTTTTTTTTTTTTTTTTTTGAGTCGGAGTCTCACTCTGCTGCCCATGCTGGAGTGCAGTGTCATGCTTACAGCCACCACAGCCTCGACCTGCCAGGCTCAGGAGATCCTCCCACCTCAGCCTTTCAAATAGCTGGAACTACACGCACGCACCATCATGCCCAGCTAATATTTTGACTTATTGTAGAGATGAGGTCTCACCAAGTTGCCCAGGCTGGTCTCGAACCTGTGAGCTCAGGCAATCCTCTCACCTCAGTCGCCCAAAGTGCTGGGATTATAGACATGAGCCATCGTGCCTGGCTAACAATTTTTTTTTTCTCATGGTGATAGGTTTTTTTTTTTTTTGAGTTGGAGTCTCACTCTGTCACCCATACTGTGGAGTGCAGTGGCCACTCCCGGCCACCGCAGCCTCGACCTGCTGGGCTCCAGTGATCCTTCCGCCTCAGCCTTCCAAGTAGCTGGAACTACAGGCGTGCATTACCACGCCTGGCTAATTTTTTTCAATTTATTGTAGAGATGAGGTCTCGCCTGCCCAGGCAGGTCTGGAACCCGCGGGCTCAGGCAATCCACTCACCTCAGCCTCCCAAAGGTGCGGGATTACAGGCTGAGCCCGGCTGGGTTTTTTTTGTTTTTTTTTAAATGGAGTCTCACTCCGTCACCCAGGCTGTAGTGCAGTGACACACTTAGGGCCACCCCAGCTTCCACCTGCTGGGCTCCGGCAATCCTTCTGTCTCAGCCTTCCAAGCAGCTAGAACTACAGACACACGCTACCACACCGGGCTAATTTTTTTGATAATTGCAGAGACGAGGTCTCACCAAGTTGTCAGGGGTGGTCTTGAACCCGCGGGCTCAGCAATCCACTCGCCTCGGCCTCCCAAAGTGCTGGAATTATAGGCTGAGCCACTGAGCCCAGCGTAAAATTTTTTTACTAAAAATTCTTTTGCTAGAAATATTTTTTTAAATGTTTTTTAAGTTATAATGTTAGTTGGAGAATGTAGGATATAAAATTGTATATTTATTTTGATAACATTCTGGGAAAATGATACACATGTCTATACCCATACCAGGATGGTAGTATTATGGTTGATATTTTTTCTTCCTGATGTACCAAAATTTTTAAAATATGATTACATTATTATTATTTTTTTTTTGAATTGGAGTCTCACTCTGTCACCCAGACTGGAGTGCAGTGGCTGCTCCCGGCCACCGCAGCCTCGACCCGCTGGGCTCCAGCGATCCTTCCACCTCAGCCTTCCAAGTAGCTGGAACTACAGGCACGCGCTACCACACCCGGCTAATTTTTGATTTATTGTAGAGATGAGGTCTCGCCCAAGTTGCCCAGGCGGGTCTCGAACCCGCGGGCTCAGGCAATCCACTCACCTCAGCCTCCCAAAGGCACGGGATTACAGGCTGAGCTACCGAGCCCGGCTTTACATTATTTTTATAGTGAAAAAATTTTTAGTAATAAAAACTCTTATAACTGCAATTAGAACCATGTGCCATTATGAAGAGAATTTTCAAAACTAAAAACACCAAACAGAACACAGGACCTGGCTCACAGCCTGGCAATAGGACTCAGGGTTTGAAATGGGAATTATTTCCCCAAGACATACACTTACACATAGCTAACTGGTAATGATGACTGCAAGCCAGAAGTGACTTGGATAACCCAGCTTTATTTGAGGGAACATCTCCAGATACTATATTGGCAGTGACTCAAGGCCACCCATGATGCTGCACATAACCCCAGGGCAGTGCAAGCTGTCAGGGGACCAAAGAAAATCGGGGCTCGTGTGGTTAAAACAGCGAGTGTTTTCAGCAATTTTCCCACCCAGGAAAGCTCTCTGTTGGTAGTGTCATTGTTCTAGACAAAGGCAAGTCTAGCCAGTCCTAACTAGTGAATATTGGTACACAGGCATTACAAGTCTTATCCATGTTTAGAAGCTTTTCATTAGAATTTAGATGATCACAGTCTTCTACTTTTCTTCTGTCCCTGGACATTCGCTCTGCCTGTGCTAGGAAATGAGCCTTCCTCCTAGCCCCTGCCTTTGGCACGGCACTAGAATAAGCCAGATGTTCGTTGTTATTGTTGTTTTCTGGTCTCTCTCTCTCTCTCTCTCCTGCTATATAAACTCCAAAATTAAGAGGTTTTTTTTGTTTATTTTTGCATTATTTCTATTTATTTTAGAGACAGGATCTTGCACTGTTGCAGTGACACAATCATAGCTCACTGCAGCCTTAAACTCCTGGTCTCAAGTTATTCTCCCTCTCGAGCCTCCTGAGAAGCTGGAATAGCCTCTAATTTTTTAAATATTATTTTTTGTAGAGATGGGGGTCTTGCTATGTTCCTCAAGCTGGCCTCAAACTCCTGGACTCAGGTGATCCTCCCACCTTGGCCTCCCAAAGTGTTGGGATTGCAGGCATGAACCACCACACTTGGCCCAAATTAAGTTTTAATAAAAAGATATTGCTGAATATCCTGAAGATTCATTCACTCTTTCAGTTATTTGTTCATTTATTAAAGGACTCATTAAAACAGGCATAATTTATTACATACTAGAATTAAAGTACAATAAGTCCCCTATATATGAACAAATGTTCCATTCTGGGATCGCATTTGTTAAGTCCAATTTGTTGGTAAGTCCAACAAAGCTAGCTTAGGTGTCTAGGTAAGACAATTGGCTATATAGTACTGTACTGTAATAGGATTATAATACTTTTCACATGAATAATACATAACAAAAACAAACAAAAAATTTTAAATCTTACAGTTCAGTACCTTAATAAGAGCCTCATGCTCTACCGACTGAGCTAGCCGGGCCAGTACCTTGATAAATACAGTAGTACAGTACATTTGGCAGGGCATCCAGAATGATGCAGTGGAGAATAAACCAGATGCTCGTTGTTACAACAGCTGGCATACGGGGACTGGCATCGAGTGAACAGGCAAGAAGCGTTACTGGCTGGAGGGGGGATAGGAGATGGGAGATGGTAGAGCTGAAGGATTGTCAGCCATAGGAGACAGAGGGCAAGCTGCAATTTCACTCGTGCCAGACACACAAACTAACTTAAGTGATCTGACATGCAAATGCATGTTCACATCTTTGAGAGTTTGTAACTTGGTTGTTCATATGTAGGGGACTTACAGATAAACACTCTTCCAGTTTATAGGTTAAATCAGGCCTACAGATGAAAACAATCTAAGGATCATTATATCCAGAATGATATAATGATCATTCTGCAGTGCTGGGGAAGCTATTGGGGAAAGGGGAGGGACTGTGATCTGTGTGTTAGATCATTGGAACACATGGTCCCAATGATCAGAGCAAGATAGGACCACGTGTTCTTCAGGAAGTAGGGCTCAGATTGGGGAAGGGGAGAAGGGAAGAGACACTTGGAGTGGGACTCAGGGGTGTGGCCAATGTCTTGGGAAGGTTGGTGACTCCTGGTGAGCTGAGTTTAGCCTGAAACTTAAAGGGAGATACCTCTGGGCACTGTGGCTCATGCCTGTAATCCCAGCACTTTGGGAGGCAGAGATGAGAGAATTGCCTGAGCCCAGGGGTTCGAGACTAGCCTGGGCAAGTCGGCGAGACTTCGCCTCTACAATAAATCAAAAAGTTAACTGGGCATGGTGGTGCATGCCTGTTGTTCCACCTACTTGGGATACTGAGGTGGAAGTATCACCTGAACTTAGCAGGTCAAGCTGTGGTGGCCCTGAGTGTGCCACTGTACTCCAGCTTGAGCAATACAGCAAGACTCCAACTAAAAAAAAAAGGAGACACTTAGGACAAACGTTACATACTATACAATTTTGCTTGTCTGTCTCAAGTGAAGGAGCAGAAGGACTTTTGCTTCCCCCCCCCCATATCTGGAGTTCTGTCTCCTTTGGGGTGGATCTGCAAATAGGAACGTGTTCATGGCCACCTGCCCAGGAGGCTTCCTAGGAATTTGTTGAGCAAGTTTCTTTGATGCCTGGGATTTGACGTTTGCCAAGAGTCAGTCTTGAGCAAATTCCTAAATGCTGAACATGAAAACAAAATTCTGAGTCGGCAAGCGCGGCTAATTGCTTCTTTCCCTCCCAGAGACTTGCAATAGTACAGGCTACCTCTTCATTCACTAAGCACATGCCTACTGGCCTATGGGGTGGTCTCGACTTTGCGTGCTTATGTTTGAGAGGATGTCTGGAGAGTACTGAGCAAGAGTCTTCTCCAGCCTCGGAGGTGGGAAGGCAAGGGGATGAGCTGACAGGTTCTTCTTCATCTGCATTGATCCCTCTCTTTCCCTTCTAGGCATTCCTTTCTCTCTTCATTTCCTTTTCTACCTCTTGTGTTCACTCCTTTCTCACTTCCCATTCTGGCCAAATGGATTAGGGAGTGGGGCGGTGGTGGAGATGGTCAGGCTTGGGAAATCCATTCTTATTTCCTTTTCTCTTTGTAGTAAACTCCAAGCTTCCTCTACGGAAGCACATGGGAAATTACCCCCATGAATTGCTCGATTTCAAAAGACAGCTCAGTCTGAAATGGATGAAGCAACCATCCCCTGGGACCTGGTCCCCAGACCCCTGCCAATGTTTGGAGCAGAGCTGGGGCTTCTGTCACCAAGACTTTCCATTTCAACTTTGGAGAAATGGTTTTAAACCTTTTTCTCTCCTAGCCTGCACTTAAAAAGCTTCCCCTCTGCCCCCACCTTTTTATTTTATTTTATTTTTTTGAGTTGGAGTCTCACTCTGTTGCCCAGGCTGGAGTGCAGTGGCATGTTCACTGACATCACAACCTCTACCTGCTGGGTTCAGGTGATCCTTCTGCTTCAGCCTTCCAAGTGGCTGGAACTACAGACACACGCCACCGTGCCCGGCTGATTTTTTGATTTATTGTAGAGATGAGGTCTCGCCAAGTTGCCCAGAGTGATCTCGAACTCCTGGGCTCAGGCAATCCTCTCACCTCTGCCTTTCAAAGTGCTAGAATTACAGGCATGAGCTACAGTGCCTGGCTTTCTTCCCCCGTTTTCTGATATAATTACATCCTTGCTTGAGAAATTCCAGAGGCCATTCCAGAGGCTGACTTTGCAATAACAGGGTGTGGAGACCCCACGTCAGAATGCTCCATTGTTTAGAAGTCACCTGAAGGCAATTAGTCTACAACCTGGCCACACTCAGGATCATATCAGTAAGCTCTCCAGGTGGACAACAATTTAAAATTGAAGCAAGATCAGCTTCCTGTGCCGTTCCCAGATAGCCCTCATTGAATTCATCACCTATGCTCAGCCTAAAGTTTTGAAATGGTTTCTTTGAGGCATGAGCCTGGCCATTTCCCCATCTGCAGGCTTTTGGAATAAAATTACCTTCCTTCCACTAAATCTTGTGCTTGTCTATTTCAGCCCGCAAGCGACGAGTAGCAGAACTTGCTATCTGCAACGCTCACAGAGCTGCTGTCCCAGGTTCATACACTTGGGTGCAAGGGTTAGAGGTGCTGGGACCAGTTAGGTGAAAGGGGAGGCCTTAGCCCTTCGATAGGCAAATATTCAGAACTCAGCCCCTCTAACTCATTTCAAAAAAATTAAAATAAAAACTTTAATTATGAAATAAACACTTCCACCTTACAGTTTGTTAAAAAATAGAGAATAAGGCCAGGCGTGATGGCTCATGCCTATAATCCCAGCACTTTGGGAGGCCAAGGTGAGAGGATTGCCTGAGCTCACAAGTTTGAGACCAGCCCAGGCAACTTGGTGAGACCTCATCTCTACAATAAATAAATAAATAAACAAATAAGCTGGGTGTGATGGCTCATGCCTGTAGTTCCAGCTACTTGGAAGGCTGAGATATAAGTATCGCCTAAACCCAGCAGGTCGAGGCTGCAATAGCCATGAGTATGCCACTGCCCTCCAGCCTGGGCAAGAGATTGAGACTCCAACTCAAAAAAAAAAAAAAAAAAGAGAATAGAGTGAGGGGGAAAATGGCCCACAATTCCATCATTCTATGACTACAACTCTTAGCATTCCAAAAAGGTTTCAGTTATTAATTCAGGTTGGTGCTATAGTGTGTACATAGAGTCAGCATGAAGATACCCACAAAATCTAAGTGAAACAAAGAATGAAATCATGAAAAATTGTTGAGACTGAATGAATGAAATAAGGAATGAAGTGAATGAAATTAGAAAAAATTGTTGATGTCTTCTCTCCATAGAAATGGCCCAAACTGTCTGAAGTAAATGTGCTGAGAAATTTCTGATTTCTCATCTGTAAAACGGCAATAATACCTGAATTCTCTTTCTTTCACAGTTGTCATGAGATTAAAATGAAATAATATAAAGCAATAAATTGTAAAATCACTACTAAATGGATGTATCCTACTGTGTCATGATTATCCAATTTATTTAAATGACATAGGCAATCAAATCACATAATTCAGGACTTAAAAATTTTTACTTGGGGTCTCAATTACTTTCCTATCTAATGTGGTGAAGTATAATAGGTAGGTAATTGGTAAATATGTCTGTTTTTCACAGGTTGTATACGCCTGGTCAGAAATTATAAAATAAAAATGTTTAGGCTGGGCTTGGTGGCTCAGCCTGTAATCCTGCACCTTTGGGAGGCTGAGGTGAGTGGATTGCCTGAGCCCACGGGTTTGAGACCCGTCTGGGCGGCGAGACCTCATCTCTACAATAAATCAAAAAATCAGCCGGGCGTGGTAGCACATGCCTGTAATTCCGGCTACTTGGAAGGCTGAGGCGGAAGGATCGCCGGAGCCCAGCAGGTTGAGGTTGGGGTGGCCGGGAGCGGCCACTGCACTCCAGTCTAGGTGACAGAGTGAGACTCCAACTCAAAAAATAAAAAAAAACAAAAATAAAATAAAGATGTTTAGACAGCTTATAGTTCCACAAACTGGGAAGTTCAAAGGCATGACCCTGGCTTCTGGAGAGGGCTTTTGTGCTACATCACAACATGGAGAAGAAGATCAAAGGGGAAATGAACACGTGCTAAGAGGGAGAAACTGAGAGGTACCCTGGCTTTATAACAAGTCACTGTCTCAAGGAACTAATCCATTCCCAGTCTCCCCAAGCCATTCATGAGGGACCTGCCTCTATACTCAAATACCTCCCACTAGGTTTCACCTCCCATCACTGCCACATTAGGGATCAAATTTCAACATGAATTTTGGTAGAGCCACACAAAACCTATCCAAACCATAGCACATGTAGTAACCTAAAGCAGAAACATGAGCATAAACGGCGGCTTTAGAGAAAGCTTTATTTCTAAGTTTTCAGAAACACAAAATGGTCGCAATTATTCTAATGGGCTCTTAAGTTATGACCATTTTGCCATGTATTTCATAAACTTCATCCCATCGTATCAGAGATCAGTCAAACCCCTTTGTTATGGGTTGAAAAGAGTCCTCCCAAGCCGGGCTTGGGCTCGGTGGCTCAGCCTGTAATCCCTCGCTTGGGGCGGCTGAGGTGAGTGGATTGCCTGAGCCCGCGGGTTTGAGACCCTCCTGGGCAACTTGGCAAGACCTCATCTCTACAATAAATTAAAAAAAAAAAATTAGCTGGGCGTGGTAGCGCGCACCTGTAGTTCCAGCTACTTGGAAGGCTGAGGCGGAAGGATCGCTGGAGTCCAGCAGGTCGAGGCTGCGGTGACCGGGAGCGTGCCACTGCACTCTAGTCTGGGCGACAGAGTAAGACTCTGACTCAAAAAAAAAAAGAAAAGAGTCCTCCCAAAGTTCACCTGTTAAAGTTCTAACACCCAGTACCTCAGAATGGGACCTGATTTAGAAATAGGGTCACAGTATACTTCTCAAAAGAAGATATACAGGCAGCCAACAGACACATGAAAAAGTGCTCAGCCTCACTCATCCTCAGAGAAATGCAAATCAAAACCACATTGACATACCACCTAACCCTTGTAAGAATGGCCACCATTAACAAAACAAACACTTAGCTGGGCTCGGTGGCTCAGCCTGTAATCGCGCCTTTGGGAGGCTGAGGTGAGTGGATTGTCTGAGACCGCGGGTTTGAGACCCGCCTGGGCAGCGAGACCTCATCTCTACAATAAATCAAAAAAATCAGCCGGGCGTGGTAGCACATGCCTGTAATTTTGGCTACTTGGAAGGCTGAGGCGGAAGGATGGCCGGAGCCCAGCAGGTCGAGGCTGCGGTGGCTGGGAGCGGCCACTGCACTCCAGTCTGGGAGACAGAGTGAGACTCCAACTCAAAAATAATAATAATAATAATAATAAAATAAATAAATAAATAAGCCGGGTTTAGTGGCTCAGCCTGTAATCGCGCACCTTGAGAGGCTGAGGTGAGTGGATTGTCTGAGCCCGTGGGTTTGAGGCCCGCCTGGGCAACTTGGTGAGATCTCATCTCTACAATAAATCAAAAAATTAGCTGGGTGTGGTAGTGCGTGCCTGTAATTCCAGCTACCTGGAAGGCTGAGGTGGAAGGATTGCCCGCTGGAGCCCAGCAGGTCGAGGTTGCGGTGGCCGGGAGCGGCCACTGCACTCCAGTCTGGGTGACAGAGTGAGACTCCAACTAAAAAAATAAATAAATAAATAGATAAAAATAAAACAAACACCAACAGATGCTGGCGAGGATGTGGATAAAAAGGAATGCTTCTATACTGCTGGTGGGAATGCAAACTAGTATAACCTCTTTGGAAGACAGTGTGGTGATTTCTGAAAGAACTAGAAATTGACCTTCCATATGACCCAGCAATTCCCCTATTGGGAATATACCCAGAGGAACTCAAATTATTCTACAAAAAAGATACTTGCACACATATGTTTGTTGCAGCTCTATTCACAATAACAAAAACATGGAACCAACCATGTTGTCCATCGAAGTTGGACTGGATAAAAAAAAATGTGGTACATATACACAATTGAATATTATGCAGCCATAAAAAAGGACAAATATATGGACTTTGCAGCAACTTGGATGGATTTGGAGTCGACCAAACTCAGTGACATCACAGAAACAAAGAACAGAGTTCCATATGTTCTCACTCATAAGCTGACCTTGAGCAATTATAATGCTATTAGAAAGTAGTTGGCAGTAGTGGGAAACTGTCAGGGGAGGGGGAGAGTGGGATTGGTAGTTGAGGGAAACTGCTAGGGGAGGGAGGGGCATTGCTCATCAACAAGGGTGCCTGCATGATCAATGTTTATATACCTAACCCTGAATTGTACCCCACATCTTTATAATAAAAATTTTTAAAAAAAGAAATAGGGTCATAGTTAACTAGGTGAGGTGAGACTGAAGCAGGTGGGCCCCTAATCCAAACGGACTGGTGTCTTTGTCAAAGGGAGAAATGGGTAGACATGCACAGAGGGAAGATGCAAAGAGACACAGGGAAAAGACAGCCATTTACCAGTCCAAAGGAAACACATGGAGTAGATTCCCTCACAGTCCTCAGAAGACAAACTCTACCGACATCTTGATTTCGGACTTCCAGCATCCAGAAAGTGAGACTAGACATTTCTGTTGTTTAAGCAATCCAGGCTATGGGACTGGCCATGGCAGCAAATACACTTTTCTTATAGGAGAAACTTTTACTTATCTGTGGCTTGTTCCAGAAGAAGAACTTCTTGGAGAAAGTGGGCAGGTCACTGAGAACTCAGCCCCACACGTGGGCTGTTGGCTTCCAAGCTATCAAAAGCCACCCAATACCTGAAAAGGTTAGTGATACCCATATGAGGCCAGGGATTTCGGAAAATGGTTTCCTTCCATCTCTGGCACAGACTAATCCTGACCTAAAATAACCCGTACTACTCAACCTCTCTTGACCTAGACTTGACTGCTATGCCTGAGATAGCCAACACAGGCATAATACCACCCTGAGATTTTGCTCCATCAGAACTTTCTCTGGCCATAGATTCATACTGTTTGCAAACCATCGTCTCAGGCCGGGCGTGGTGGCTCAAACCTGTAATCCCAGCACTTTGAGAGGCTGAGGCGAGAGGATTGCCTGAGCCCAGGGGTTCGAGATCAGCCTGGGCAACTTGGCAAGACCTCATCTCTACAATAAATCAAAAAAAAATTAGCCAGGCATGATAGCGTGTACCTGTAGTTCCAGGTACTTGGAAGGCTGAGGCGGAAGGATTGCCTGAGCCCAGTAGGTTGAGGCTGTGGTAGCCATGAGGGTGCCACTACACTCCAGCTGGGTGACAGGGTAAGACTCCAACTCAAAAACAACAACAACAACAACAAACCACCATCTCTTATGCAAACCTGCAGACTAGGGACTCTACAGAGAGTGACAAACGATACAGAAGGTAGACAGAATTCCAAACAAGTGTACTGACTTTTCCTTTCTCAAAGCAGAACATTACGAGATACAGATAGGATGTTTTCTCCCAGAGTCCTTTGGCTTTTTCTTGTGGTTAATTTAACATTCCTTAGTTCCTGCCAAGAGAATTTTTGCCATGAAGAAGAGGGCAGCTGGGTTATGAGCATTTAAATATAGTTTGAAGATGGGAAGATTTAGGAATAGAGAATCAGACAGCTAGGGCAGATGATTGGGGAAACTTGAATATGGAGAAGACACAGATGACATGTGCTACTGTTTGAGTGTGTCCCCTCCAAAATTCAGGTGTTGCCATTTTGATAGTATTAAAGGGTGAGAACTTTAAGAGGTGATTAGGTCATGAAGGCTCCTTCCTCCTTGATGGGATTAAGGCCCTTATAAAAGAGACTTCCCGCATTTGGTCACCTGCTGTTATGCCCTTCTGCCTTCTACCGTGTGAGGACACAGCGTTCCTCTTCTTTGGAAGAGGCAACCCTCACCAGACATCAGATACCAGTGCCTTGATCTTGGACTTTCTGTTTTTTATGAATTACCCAGTCTGTGGTATTCTGTTATAGCAGCATAAAACAGACGAAGACAGCATAGAGTTATTATTAATTTGGTTAGACGTGATAATGGTATTAGAGTTATATAGGATAATTTTCTTATTTTCTATAAGGAGGAAGGGGAGAGAGAAGGAAGAAAACAAAATATAGCAATGATGAATTGTAAGTATATGGCTGTCATTTTCATTTCATTATTCTTATTTTTATTATTATTATTTTTTGAGTCGGGGTCTCACTCTGTCACCCAGCATGATCATGGCTCACTACAACCTTGAATTACTGAACTCAGGTAATCCTGCTGCTTCAGTCTCCCAAGTAGCCGGAACTATAGGCACGCACCACCACAACTGGCTAATTTTTTTTACTTTTGTAGAGAGGAGGTCTCACCATGTTGCCCAGGCTGGTCTCGAACTCTTGGACTCAAGCAATCCTCTCACCTCAGCCTCCCAAAGTGCTGGGATTACAGGTTGAACCATCAAACCAGGCTCATTTTACTATTCTTATAACTTTTCTGTATGTTAAACATTTTCATTAAAGTGTTGGGTGTGGGAAAGAAAAAAAATTCAGGGCAGAGACACGAAAGGAGCCAGGGGAGAATTCATAAAAATATATTTGTTGTTGTTGTTAGGTGTAGGGTTAGGGTTAAGAATGAAACAATTTTTATTTGTTTTATTTTTATTTATTTTTTTGAGTTGGAGTCTCACTCTGTCGCCCAGACTGGAGTGCAATGGCCTCTCCCGGTTTTTTACACGTGTTTTACACGTGTGTCACCCCCCGCCCTCCACGTCTGCCTCATCCTCTCTAGCCTGAGCTAGCTCAGGTGGGTACCTGTTTATCGTAACCCTATCACCCTGCCTGGAACTGTATCTTATGGTCCTTACTTGTGAAGCAGCCCAGCCACCTAATCCCTGGGCTGCCAAGCATCTGGGGAAGCACCAGCCAGAAGACTGGACCACCCCCAAAACTTGTTCACATCTTCATCTGCATGAATTGAAACTCTGTTTTAGTCATGGCAGTGGTTCCAGTCCCTGGCATATAGTAAACACTCAAAGACAGTGCTTGAATGAATGAAATGTATTGCCTCCAACCTCAGCAGCGCTCTCGGAGCTTCCTCTGCTTTCTCTCGGCGACTTGTCCCCTGTCTTTGCTCGAGTCCCTCCTATTTTCTGCCCCACTTACTCCAGTTACCCATCCTCTGTCTTTCTTTCTCCCCTCAGCATAATAATAGCTAACATTGACTGAGTGCATGTGGTGGGCACTGTTCTAAGTGTTTTACACATGTTGAATCCTTTTTTTTTTTTTTTGAGTCGGAGTCTCACTCTGTCGCCCAGACTGGAGTGCAGTGGCCGCTCCCGGCCACCGCAGCCTTGCCTGCTGGGCTCCAGGGATCCTTCCGCCTCAGCCTTCCGAGTAGCCAGAATTACGGGTGAGCACTACCACGCCCGGCTGATTCTTTTAATTTATTTATTGTAAAGATGAGGTCTTGCTGCCCAGGTAGGTCTCGAACCCGCGGGCTCAGGCAATCCACTCACCTCAGCCTCCCAAAAGGCGCAGGATTACAGGCTGAGCCGAAACCTATCAAGTAGATTTCATTACTATCACTCCTATTTTACAGATGAGAAAGCTGAGACCTGGGGACTAAGGTACCTGTCCAAGGTCACAAAATAGTGATAATGAGCATTCAAACTAGGCAGGCTGGGTCCAGAGTCAAGGTCCTTAACTCCTCATTAGTTTTGTGATAATAAAACCCAGCAGTGCTCAGCAGCTTCAACAAAAGAACAGAAAAAACTCTTCATTCTTCAGAAAAGAGCAAGGCTATTCCTCCTGGAAGTGTGGTTGTGAAAAGGAGTGATCAGTCTCTAGTTCTAGTACCTACCACAAGTCACTGCCCCCAGGGTCACCAAGAAAACTGAGGGAATCAGAGGTGAATTCAGCCTCCTTTCTGCAGACAGCTCCCTCGGACAACCCTCTTTCCTCCAGTCTCAGCATGGGGTCTCCCCTCTCTTTAGCTCTTGATCTGGGCTCCTCCTGGTTATTTCAGGGAGGGGGGCTCATTAAATGAATCCACCAGGGTCCCGGCAGAAGAGAGGTGGTATGTTCAAAATTTAGCCTGCTGAGTCCCGCTAGGGTTTAACTCAGGGAGGTTTGATGAAGAGTCCACTCACAGGGTACAAGCAGGGCAGGACAGAGCACTTGGGCACAGGCAACTGCAGGGAGCCATAACTATCCCCCCGACAGAAGGGACAAGCTGGGTAAATGATGATCCTGGGGTCTGGTGAGAGTGGGCACGGTGGAGAATGGAGCCTGGTCACGAGGTAGAGTGGAGTCATGTTTGCCAGTAGCAAGCCTTATGTCTCTCCCCTGCCCAGCAGTTGTGCTGAGGCTTTTGGAGGCAGGCTGATGGCGTCTCCTGGTATACAGTGCAGGGCAGAGAAGGAGGGTCTCAGACAAATGGAGAAGAGCCTGAGCATGGCATTACCTACCTCCCGTGTGATCAGCCTCTCTCCTCTCTATCAGTTTCCTTCCATAGCCGACATTAAGAAGAACATCCACCGGGTTCAGTGGCTCAGCCTGTTATCCTGCACCTTTGGGAAGCTGAGGTGAGTGAATTACTTGAGCCTGCGGTTTCGAGACCCGCCTGGGCAACTTGGCGAGACCTCATCTCTACAATAAATCAAAAAATGAGCCGGGCGTGGTAGCGCGCGCCCGTAGTTCCAGCTACTTGGAAGGCTGAGGCGGAAGGATCGCCGGAGCCCAGCAGTTCGAAGCTGCAGTGGCCTCTCTGCACTCCAGTCTGGGTGACAGAGTGAGACTCCAACTCAAAAAAAAAAAAAAGAAGAACATCCATCCCCTCAACGCCATCTCCTCTACTGTCCCACCTCTCACCTTCCTTTCAGGGACAAGCTCCTCTGTAGGATAGTTTCTCATAATTGTCTTCACTTTCTTTTCTTTTCTTTTTTTGAGTTGGAGTCTCACTCCTTCATCCAGACTGGAGTGCCAGTGGCATGCACGCTCATGGCGTCCCCAGTGCAGACCTTATGGGCTCCAGCGATCCTTTCACCTCAGCCTTCTGAGTGGTCGGAACTACAGACGCGGGCTACCACGCCTGGCTATTTTTAAGTTTATTGTAGAGACAGGGTCTCACCAAGTTGCCCAGGCTGGTCTTGAACCCATGGGCTCAGGCACTCCACTTACCTCGGCCTCCCAAAGTACTGGGATTATAGGCTGAGCTACCGAGTCAGGCCTGTCTTCACTTTCTTACTACCTATTAACTCTTCAAAAACTTTCTTATTGCATTTTAAGATTGCAATCACAATATTAAGTTATGCAATTTTTTTTTTTAAACTGTGATCTCATTCTGCCACCCAGGCTGGAGTACACTGGCACAGTCACTGCTCACTGCAGCCTTGACTTCCTGGGCTCAGGAGATCCTTCTGCCTCAGCTTCCCATACAGCTACCTGGGACTACAGATACACACCACCATGCCCAGCTAGTTTTTAAATTTTTTGTACAGACCAACTCTTGCTATGTTGCCTAGGCTGGTTTCAAACTCCAAGGCTCAAGCAGTCCTCTCGCCCCGGCCTCCCAAGTGCCGGGATTATAGGCCTGAGTCACTACACTCAGACTAAGTTACCCAAAATTTGAATGCTACAAAAATATATAATATATAAAGTAAAAGCCCTCCATCACATTACCCCCCCACACACACACACACTAGAAATAACCACTGTCAGGAGTTTGGTGCATGTTTGTCTAACTTTTAAAAAATATATGTATGATCGGAATAGCTAAAATAAAGAAATAGTGACAACACAAAATGCTGGTAAGGATATAGAGAAATCTGATCACTCATACACCACAGGTGGGAGTGAAAAATAACATGGCCACTCTAGAAGAGTTTGGCGGTTTCTTACATTATTAAATGTGCACTAACCATATGATGTAGCAATTATACTCCTGGGCATCTATCCCAGAGAAATGAAAACTTATGTTCACATAAAAACCTGTAAATGAATGTTCCTAGTAGCCTCCTTCAGAATTGCCCCAAACTGGAAACAACCCAAATGTCCTTTGTTAGTGAATAATTCCAGATAAACTGTGGTCCATTGATACCATGGAATGTCATTCAGCAATAAAAAGGAAGGAATTATTGATACACACAACAACCTAGAAAGATCTCCAGAGAATAATGCTGAGTGAAAAAAGCCAATCTCAAAAGATTACTGTGTGATTCCATTTAGATCATATTCTTAAAATGATAAATGTATAGGAATGAAAAACAGATCAAGAATCAGGCAGAAGGGAGAGAGGGGTAACCGTGGCCATATAAAGGTGACACAGGGGATCTGTATGATGGGACTATTCTGTATCTTGGCATTGGTGGTGGTCACACGAATCAATACCTGTGGTAAAACTGCATAGAGCTTAAAAGGTGACAAATCAAAGCTCAAAAAAAAAAAAGAAATTTAAAAATTGCATAGAACTAAACACACACACAAATGAATGTGAGAAAAACTGGTGATATCTGAATAAGGTTCAATGGATTACATAAATGTCAATTTCTGGGTTGTGATATTGTATAATATTTATATAAAATGTTACCGTGGGGTGAGGAGGGAGAATGAGTGAAGGATATATAGGATCTCTCTGTATGATTTCTTTTTTTTTTTTTGAATTGAAGTCTCACTCTGTCACCCAGACTGGAGTGCAGTGGCCGCTCCCGGCCACCGCAGCCTCGACCTGCTGGGCTCCGGTGATCCTTCCGCCTCAGCCTTCCAAATAGCCGGAATTACAGGCATGCGCTACCACGCCCGGCTGATTTTTTGATTTATTGTATAGATGAGGTCTCGCTGCCCAGGCGAGTCTTGAACCCGCGGCTCAGGCAATCCACTCACCTCAGCCTCCCAAAGGCGCGGGATTACAGGCTGAGCCACCGAGCCTGGCTATGATTTCTTTTTTCAATATTTTTTATTGGGATAAAATTCACTTGACATAAGGTTTACCCTTTTAGGCCAGGTGCCGTGGTTCATGCCTGTAATCCCTACACAGGATAACAAGGCCAGAGAATCACTTGAGCTCAGGAGTTCGAGACCAGCCTGGGCACATAGCAAGATCTTGTCTCTTCAAAAAATACAAGCCGGGTGCTGTGACTCAAGCCTGTAATCCTAGTACTTTGGGAGACAGAGATGAGAAGATTGTCTGAGCTCAAGGTTCAAGACTACCCTGGGCAACTTGGCGAGACTTTGTCTCTACAATCAAAAAATTAGTCGGGTATGGTGGTGCACACCTGTGGTTCCAGCTACTTGGAAGGCTGAGGTGGAAGGATCGCCTGAACCCAGCAGGGTGAGGCTGCAGTAGCCATGAGTGTGCCACTGTACTCCAGCCTGGGTAACAGAGTGAGACTCTGACTCAAAAAAACCAACCAAATAAAAAAAAGCAAAACAAACAAAACACACACACATTAGCATGTACCTGTAGTCCTGTAGCTACTTGGGAGACGGTGGCAGAACGATCGCTTGAACCCAGTGGGTCTCAAGGCTGTGGTGAGCCTGGATTGAGCCACTGTACTCCAGCTTGGGCAACCGCGTGAGAGTCTGACTAAAAATAAACAAACAAACAAACAACAAAACCCTTCTAATGTGTACAATTCAGTGGTTTTTAATTTATTCACAGAGTTGTGCAATCTCACCATTGTCTAATTTTTACATTCTCATCACCCCAAAAAGAAGCCTTGTACCCATCAATAGTCACCCCTCATTTCTCTCTCTCCCCAGCTCCTGGCAACCACAAATCTACCGTCTGTCTCTGTGGTTTTGCCTAGTCTAGATAATTCGTATTAATGAAATCATACAATATGTGGCCTCATGTCTAGCTTCTTTCACTTAGTATAAGTTTCAAGGTTCATCTACCTTATAGTATGTATCTGCACTTCATTTCTTTTCATGGCCAAATGATATTTCATTATATGTGTGGACTTCTACATTTGTTTATACATTCATAAGTTGATGGACTTTTGGTTTGTTTCTACTTCTTGGCTTATTGTGAATAATAATACGATCATGTACAAGTTTTTTTGTGAACATACGTGTTCAGTTTTCTTAGGTATATACCTAGGAGTGAAATTGCTGAGTCATATGGCAATTCTATGTTTAACTTTCTGAGGAACTACCAAGCTGTTTCTCAAAGGGGCTGTACCATTTGAGGGTTATGATTTCTCCACATCCTCACCAACATTTGCTATTGTCTGTTTTTTTATTATTCCCATCCTAGTAAAGTGATATCACATTGTGATTCTGTATTATCTGTTACAACTCTATGTAAATCTCAAAATAAAAAGTTAAAAATATGTACAACTACTAATTGGAACCATATTATACATATTATTTTACAACTTTTTTTTTGAGTTGGAGTCTCACTCTGTTGCCCAGGCTGGAGTGCAGTGGTACATTCATGATCACCCCAGCGTTGACCTGCTGGGCTCCGGCGATCCTTCCACCTCAGCCTTCCAAGTAGTTGGCACTGCAGGCACGCACTACCACACCCGACTAATTTTTTTTATTTATTGTAGAGACGAAGTCTCGCCAAGTTGCCCAGGCTGGTCTTGAACTCTCGGGCTCGGGCAATTCACTCTCTCCGGCCTCCCAAAGTGCTGGGATTACAAACTGAGCCACCAAGCCTGGCCTACTACTTTTTTTTAACTCGGCAGGATATCTGGACATCTTTACGTGTCAGTATGTACATTATTCTTTTTAATATCAGCATAATATTCCAGTATGTGGCTATATCATAGTGTCTTTAAGCATTTTCCTATTGATAGATAATTTGGATTTCCATTTTTTCTTTTTTTTTTTTTTTTTTGATTGGATTTTCACTCTCATCCATGCTGGAGTACATTGGCTCACTCATGACCACCGTAGCCTTCCAGATAGCTGGAACCACAGGCACATACCATCACACCTGGCTAAGTCTCTGATTTATTGTAGAGACAAGAGCTTGACAAGTTGTCCAAGCCGCTCTCAAACCTGTGGGCTCAGGCAATCCTTTTGCCTCAGCCTCCCAAAGTTCTGGGATTATAGGCATGAGCCACCTCGTCCAACTTCAATTTCTCCTTTTTCTTCTGTAGCATTGTCTTAACTCTTGGTACCTTTTTATTCAATATTTAGCTCACGAGTCCTCTTTGTAAAGAATTATCTGTCCTTCCATCTTCCTTCCTCCTTTCAGCCCCCACTCTGAGCTGTCCTCTCCTCTCCTTTGGCCCCAGAGTCCTGTGCACACGTAGACAGCTGTTAGAGCACTCAGAGTACACATTGTTACCTATGCATACCCCAGCCTCCCCTACCAGGTCCAAGCCTCTTGGCCAGCATCCATCACGATACTCAACACAGAACAGTCGCTTAAGGAGTGTTTGTTAAATGAATACTTGGGTGAACCAAAAGCACCCAGTGGCTCCCCAGAAAGGAACACAAGTGCAGTAGGAAGGTGAGGAGGCCGGAGGCCTCATGGAGGCTACACTGTGGTAGAATTGAAACCTCTTTGTGAGCAGCAGAAAGAGGGAAAGTTGGACAGGAAGAGGGAAAAGATGTCCCTTGGGGCTGTCACCTGGGGGACTTAGAATCAGCAGGAGATTCTTCTTTCGTGAGGAAGGAAGGGAAGTAGCAAGGAGGATACAGAGAACTCTGTGCCTACTGTGGCTCCTTTGCTAAATTCAGCACCTAAATGCTAAATGCAAAGGTCCTTTATTTACTGAAAAGGCATTTAGGATCAAGGCCTCAAATCTTTTCTCCTGGGGAGAATGAGAATCCCTCTGGAGAAAGTTTGGAAAATGGCTTTACTATGTCCATGGGAACTTTCCCCTCTGGAAGTAATGCCTTTTCCCAATTATATGAGTGTTTTGGGGGTACACCTCTTTGGAAATATTCAAGAAAAATTCATATAACTATAGTTTTTCTAACTATAACTTTATAATTGGGTAAAGTTTCCTCCATAGCAGGGGTGGAAACGAATAATTTACAGAACTCAAAAACAGAAAGAGCTCCCAGAAGAAAATTTGAACTTACCTAAGAAAGAGCTGGAGCCGGGCGCAGTGGCTCATGCCTGTAATTCCAGCACTTTGAGAAGTGGAGGTGAGAGGATTGCCTGAACCCAGGGGTTCGACACCAGCCTGGGCAACTTGGCAAGACCTTGTCTCTACAATAAATCCAAAAAAGAAGTCGGGTGTGGTGGCACTTGCCTGTAGTTTCAGTTAGTTGGAAGACTGAGGTAGAAGGATCACCTGAGCCCAGCAGGTCAAGGCTGTGGTGGCCATGGGCATGCAACTGCACTCCAGCCTGGGCAACAGAGTGAGACTCCGACTCAAAACAAAAGAGAAAGAAAAAGTTGGAGCCAGGCTCTGTGGCTCAGCCTGCAATCCCACGCCTTGGGAGGTTGAGGTGAGTGGATTGCCTGAGCCCACGGGTTCGAGACCCGCCTGGGCAACTTGGTGAGGCTTCATCTCTACAATAAACCAAAAAAAAATTAGCTGGGCGTGGTAGCGCGCAACTGTAGTTCCGGTTACTTGGAAGGCTGGGGCGGAAGGATCGCCGGAGCCCAGCAGGTCGAGGCTGCGGTGGCCGTGAGCATGCCACTGCACCCCAGCCTGGGCAACGGAGCGAGACTCCAACTCAAAAAAAAAAAAAGGTAATCCAAAGCAGCCTGCAATAAGCGCTCAACCAGAAAGAATAACTGCTCTCCATGTCCGAGGAGGGAGAGATCACGTCTAAGTGGGTGGTCAAGGTAAGATTCCTGGAGGACAAGGCAGCTTCTGAAGACTGCGGGAGGGTGTTTCTTTGGGGGTAGAGGAATCCTCAAATGGAGCGAAGTGAGGAAGTCAAAGGCGTGTTTGGGAACAGAGGTGGCACCAGGATGCCTCTAGCGGAGCTCATCAGGGAAGCGGTAGGAGATGAGGCAGGAAAAGCCAGCTGAAATTGGGTTGTGCAGATCCTTGAAAACAGCGCAGAGTAGTCTGACTTCTTTTTTTTTTTTTGAGTCGGAGTCTCACTCTGTCGC
>NW_007050385.1:36581-42546 GCF_000164805.1 Carlito syrichta
GGGTTCGAGACCCGCCTGGGCAACTTGGCGAGACCTCATCTCTACAATAAAATCAAAAAATTAGCCGGGTGTGGTAGCGTGAGCCTGTAGTTCCAGCTACTTGGAAGGCTGAGGCAGAAGGATCGCTAGACCCCAGCAGGTCGAGGTTGCGGTGGCTGGGAGCAGCCACTACACTCCAGTCTGGGCAACAGAGTGAGATTCCAATTCAAAAAAAAAAAAAAGAAAGAAAGAAAAAGAGCTGGGTGCGGTGGCTCACACCTATAATCCCATCACTTTGGGAGGCCGAGGCAGGAGTATTGCTTGAGCCCAGGAGTTTAAGACCAACCTAGGCAACGAGGTCTATAGAGAGCTCAACTCTATAAAACATAAAAAAATTAGCTGAGCATTGTGGTATGTGTCTGTAGTCCCAGCTACTTGAGAGGCTGAGGTGGCAGGATGAGCCCAGGTGGTTGAGGCTGTGGTAAGCCATATAATTACTATATATTGCTTATATATACATATATTTTATAATGACTATGTGTTAATTTAAGAATACAAAAGCAGAGCATTTATTTAAACCATAGGAATTGCTGATCAGTGGACATAGAATAAAGGTTATAAGAAGAAAAAACAGGCCGGGCTCGGTGGCTCAGCCTGTAATCCTAGCACTTTGGGAGGCCGAGATGAATGAATTGCCTGAGCCCGTGGGTTCGAAACCCGCCTGGGTAACTTGACGAGACCTCATCTCTACAATATATAAAAAATTAGCCGGGCGTGGTAGCGCGCGCCTGTGGTTCCAGCTACTCGGAGGGCTGAGGTGGAAGGATCGCCGGAGCCCAGCAGGTCGAGGCTGCAGTGGCTGGGAGCGGCCACTGCACTCCAGTCTGGGTGACAGAGTGAGACTCCAAATCAAAAAAAAAAAAAGAAGAAGAAGAAAAAACAGAGGAACTGAGACCACCTTGCTCAGACTAAAGGATTAGTGTTTGTTTTCTATGCTGCACAACAAACTATCACACACATAGTGGCTTAAAACAACTTCCCTTTATTATCTCACAACCTGTGAGTCAGGGGCCCAGGTACTGTGCAGACTGTGAGGCTGTCATCATGGTGTCAGCCAGGACTTGGCTCCATCTGGAGGCCTGACTACTGACGAATCTGCTTCCAAACTCGTTCAGGTTGGCAGAATTCAGTTCCTTGTTCTTGTTGTTGTTGTTTTGTTTTTCTTATGGAGTTGGAGTCTCACTCTGTCGCCCAGACTGGAGTGCAGTGGCCGCTCCTGGCCACCGCAGCCTCGACCTGCTGGGTTCCTGTGATCCTTCCGCCTCAGCCTTCCAAGTAGCTGGAACTACAAGCCCACGCTACCATGCCCGGCTAATTTTTTTGATTTATTATAGAGATGAGGTCTCGCCAAGTTGCCCAGGCAGGTCTTGAACCCGCGGGCTCAGGCAATTCACTCACCTTGGCCTCCCAAAGTGCTGGGATTACAGGCTGAGCTACTGAGCCCGGCTAAGGCCTGGCTTTTTGCTGGCTGTTGGCAGGAGGTGCCTCTTAGCTCGACCAGGCTGCTCACAGCTCCCTGCCACTTGGGCCTCTTCATATGCCCTCTCTCAAGAGGGCAGCTTGCTTCCTAAAAGCCAGTAAGGGAGGAAGAGAGCTAGCAAGATGGAATGGTATATAACATAAGCTCATTGCCATATTCTATTGGTTAGAAGCAGTCTCAGGATGGGTGGTTGAGACAAGAAAATCACTTACCAGGAGTTTGAGGTTGTAGTGTATGACAATCGCACTTAATGATCCGATTCAGTACACATTCTCACAGTCCCAAGTAAATAGTCACTGTACTCCAGCTTTGGCAACATAGTGAGACACTGTCTCTAAAAACAAAACAAAACAAAAAACCAAGGAGCTGTACCTACTCATATTCAAGGGGAGGGTTTATGTAAAAGTGTGAGTTAAAAGCGGGCTCGGTGGCTCAGCCTGTAATCCCGCGCCTTTGGGAGGCTGAGGTGAGTGGATTGCCTGAGCCCGCGGGTTCGAGACCCGCCTGGGCAGCGAGACCTCATCTCTACAATAAATCAAAAAATCAACTGGGCATGGTAGCACATACCTGTAATTCCGGCTACTCGGAAGGCTGAGGCGGAAGGATCGCCGGAGCCCAGCAGGTCGAGGCTGCGGTGGCCAGGAGCGGCCACTGCACTCCTGTCTGGGCGACAGGGTGAGACTCCAACTCAAAAAAAAAAGATTGTGAGTTACCAGGAGGTGGAGAGCGTGGGGACCATTCTAGAGTCTGTTCCCTACTGGGAACTCAAAAATTCTTGCAGGGTCCATATCCCCTCATCACTCAGCATTCCAGTATGTTCCAGTGGCTGTCCTACTGCCAGCACCTGTCATTCTCCATCCAACGGTTTTTCTTCCTCCTGAGAGACAGACATGCTAGGGAGTTAGTCCCCTAGAAATAGTCCTCAGGCAGTGACAGATGAGAATCTAGTCTCCCCAGCTTCCTTGCCCCTTGGGTGGAAAAGCTCAGAGGCATGTCCTGCACTGTTTCCCAGAGTCCCCAGCAGAACCGAGCCCCTGTTAGAGTTATAAAACAGCAACTTGCTTAATAATGTTTTTTTTTTTCTTGACTTCCTTCCCCTTCCTGCCTCACTTCCCCTCTCTAGTCTTCCTGGAATCGCCTCTTAGAGAAATTAGTTGAGCTGGGCTCGGTGGCTCAGCCTGTAATCCTGCGCCTTGGGAGGCTGAGGTGAGTGGATTGCCTGAGCCTGCAGGTTCGAGACCCGCCTGGGCAACTTGGTGAGACCTCATCTCTACAATAAATTAAAAAAAAATTAGCCGGGCGTGGGAGTGCGCGCCTGTAGTTCCAGCTACTTGGAAGGCTGAGGCGGAAGGATCGCCGGAGCCCAGCAGTTCGAGGCTGCTTTGGCTGGGAGCGGCCGCTACCCTCCAGCCTGGGTGACAGAGTGAGACTCCAACTCAAAAAATAAAAAAATAAAAAATAAAAAAAATAAAATATGTGAATAGACTTAAATAGTAAACAATAATTCACATTAATATAAAAATGAATGAAATGCCACCACATAAAACCCTGTTATGAACATTTGGAAATGGTACGTTGACACATCTTCACAGTTTTAAAATGTGTATTATGGTTTAATTGAAGGTAATTCAATAAAATGAAAGATTCATCTAAAAACATTCAACTCCTTTGAAGATTGCTTTATTTTATTTTATTTTTTATTTTTGAGTTGGAGTCTCACTCTGTCGCCCAGACTGGAGTGCAGTGGCTGCTCCTGGCCACCGCAGCCTCAACCTGCTGGGCTCCGGCGATCCTTCTGCCATAGCCTTTCAGGTAGCTGGAACTACAGGTGCGCGCTACCATGCCCGGCTGATTTTTTTTTTTAATTTATTGTAGAGATGAGGTCTTGTCAAGTTGCCCAGGCGGGTCTCGAACCCACGGGCTCAGGCAATTCACTCACCTCAGCCTCCCAAAGCGCAGGATTACAGGCTGAGCCACTGAGCCTGGTGAGTGAATACATTTAATACCACTAAGTTATATACTTTAAATGATTAAGATAATAAATTACATGTTATGTGTGCTTTACCACAATAAAAAAAAATTGAAACAAAACAAAATATACAGAATGAAACTAGTTACACTTAAATCCTGCCTTAAGGTCTGATTCTTAGTCAATCTTACCCAAGATAATATGACTCAGTATTAATTTTGGGTAGCAGAGAAATAAAAAACAAGATAATTTAGGGTTATTCATACCTGAAGTTCGACTAAAGTGAACCTGAAATCAGCAAGAAGTAGAAATTAGAGAAAGAGCTTAGCAGGCCTGGGGAAAAAATGAAAAATCAGACACAGTCTTCAACAAATATGACTAAACTGTGAATGGTTAAATTTCCCAGCTATAGATTGCCAATATCCTCAGAGTCTTCATAACGTACTAAATCAGGATTTTGCATCATAAACCTGGATGTGACACCTTGGACACATCACAGACGAAGGGCACAGTTGAGGCAGCCAGGCTGCAGTCCTCCAGTGATCAGTATGTAGAAGTGACAAGTAGGTTTGGGTGGCTCAGCATTGATTGACACCTCCTTGTTAATTGTACTCTGATTTTCCTTGAATGTGTCAAAGATACTTCAAAATCAATAAGCCCAAAATGGAACCCATGATTCTCCTTGCCAAACTCAGGTTTCTTTCACTATTCTATAGTCCAAGATGGTGCCACCACCCATCCACGTGTGTGATCTGAACACTCAGACTCAGCCTGATGCTCTTCTCTCTTTTCTCCTATTTATGATCCAACACCAAGTCCTACAGTTTTACTTTCTCAATTTCTGTTGAATTCATTCATTTCTCTCCATAGCCACCACTACGACTACTCCAGTTCAGGTCCCTGCCATCTCTGGACTTCCAAAATAGTTTTCCAACTGTGTCACTTGTTAACAGGGCAATCCCTGCATGATGGTTAATTTAAAGTGTCGACTTGACTGGATTAAGGGATATCCAGGAAACTGGTAAAGCATTATTTCTGGGTATGTTGGTAAAGGTATTTCCATAAGAGACTGGCATTTGAACCGGTGGACTCAAAACGGAAGATTCACCCAATATGGTTGGGCACCATCCAATTCTTTGAGGGTCCAGATGGAACAAAAAGGCAGAGGAAAGGTAATTTCTCACTCTCTTTCTTGGAGCTGGGACACCCTTCTTCTCCTGCCATTAGACATCAGAACTCCAGGTTCTCTGGTCTTTGGACTCAGGAACTTCTACCAGCAGCCACTCAGTTTCTCAGGTCTTTGATCTTGGACTTAAAGTTACACTGTTGACTCCCCTGGTTTTCTTGGCCCTGTTTCTTCAGCTTGTAGACAGCACAGAGTGGGTCTTCTCAACCTCCATAATCACGTGGGCCAATTCCTAGAATAAGTTTCCTCTCATATCCATCTCTTTCTCTCTCTCCTACTGGTTCTGTCTCTCTGGAGAATCCTGACTAATATACACTGGGTGTGCAAAGCCCTTTCCAGCTACTCCTGAGAGTTCAGCTTCTTCCTTAGGGAAGTGTCCCTGGCCATACTCCCCACCCCAGGACTCCTATACATTCTTACAATCCCATGTACCTCATATTCTTAGCATTTAATCATAGTTGTAATATAAAATATTTGTAAATATATTTTTATTGTTACATTAAATTTAGAGAAATACAGAGAACAACTTATCAAGCACCTATGTAGTCATAACTCAGAATTAATTACATTAACAAATGTTAACTTTCTGCCATATTTATTGCAAACATTTTTCTTTATGTTTAAAATAACTAAAACATAAAACAGACACGGCTAAAATCCATCTGAACACCGTTCCTCTCTTCTCTACTCCTGTTCTCTCTCGCACATCAAGAATTTCATTGAGCCGGTGATGGCGTGCATCTTGTAGTTCCAGCTACTTGGAAAGCTGAGGCGGAAGGATCGCCTAAGTCTAACAGGTCAAGGCTGCGGTGGCCATGAGCGTGACACTGCACTCCAGCCTGGGTGACAAGAGTAAGATTCCAACTAATAAATAAGTAAATAAATAAATAACTGGGCATGGTAGTGTGCGCCTATAGTTTCAGCTACTTGGAAGGCTAAGGTGGAAGGATCACCGTAGCCCAGCAGGTCAAGGCTGCGGTGGCCAGGAGCGTGCCACTAAACCCCAGTCTGGGCGACAGAGTGAGACTCCGACTCAAAACAAAAAAAAGAATTTCATTGTACTTAATTCCCATTCATGTTTTTATGCTTTTAATAGACACTGTGTGTTTTACAAGTCAGTGCTTGTGTTCCTATTGTTTTTGTGTTTGTTTGTTTTTGTTTTTATTTTTGAGTTGGAGTCTCACTCTGTCGCCCAGACTGGAGTGCAGTGGCCGCTCCGGCCACCGCAGCCTCGACCTGCTGGGCTCCCGCGATCCTTCCGCCTCAGCCTTCCAAGTAGCCGGAATTACAG
>NW_007050385.1:42566-53301 GCF_000164805.1 Carlito syrichta
CTGATTTTTTGATTTATTGTAGAGATGAGGTCTCACTGCCCAGGAGGGTCTCGAACCCGTGGGCTCAGGCAATCCACTCACCTCAGCCTCCCAAAGGCGCGGGATTACAGGCTGAGCCACCAAGCCCAGCCCCTATTGTTTTTTAAGTTATATAAATTGACAATGCACCAAGTTATAATTGCACACCAGTCATTTGTATTACTATTTGCTTAATGTTTTTCTTTTCCACTTGACTTAAGCCCCAAGAACAGAATCCAAGCATGTTTGCTCATTGTTGAATCAACAGCACCTGCCCATAATGCTTGACACATAGTAGGCTCTCAATATACATTTGTTGGCCATTGGTTTGTTAAACTCTGCTGTCTCCACGTGGATCTTTGAGCTGTGGCCGCCATGTTTTCTTAGCTTTGGCTCCCTCCCTCCCCTACCTTGGGGAGGTGAATCTCTCTGTCTCTTTCTCTCTAATTTACTTTCTATATAAACTTTGCTTGAAAACTTTAAAATGTATATATATATATATACACACACACACATGTATATATAATATATATACATTTGTTGATTAAGTGAATAAAAGCTACCTTTCTACTCTTAAGGTGGGACTTTTATTCCTAGAGTTTCCAAAAGCAAGTATCATTAGCTTTTATTTAAACCACTTTGATTTTACTCTAGCCAAGAATATCTAGGTCCTTAGGCAGTGGATTCAGGAGGAAACCAAAGAGAGTTTTTATTCTGTCTGATGGTGGAGAAACAGCAACAAGAACAATTAGCTTGTCCTTCTTCTTCTATTCTCCCTCTAAGTAGCAGAGGAGAGCTGGAGCCAACAAGTTTATTTAGCCATATCCTCTGTAACAGACCAGGCAAGAAGGGGGAAAAGTATCCCAGAGAAGTCCCAGGCATTTGCTCACCTTTATTAATTCCATGGCGACAAATCAGAGGCACTTTGAGCCTCTTAACCCAAAGGTTCACATATTCCCATGCAGAGCCTCCAGCAGCCGAGCGGAGAAGCACATAATGCTTTGGCACCTTCAGCTTACCAGCTGCATCATAAATATCTAACCTCATTCCTTATAATAAATAAAAATATAGTGGGTGAATGGTTGGATAGTCTCAAGTTCCTATGCCCACCTCATCCTGGAGGCACAGTGTTGCGCTCAGGTTTCCTTCTGGTCTGCTTGAGCCACATGGCCCAGCTGCTGGAGGCTCCGCATGGAACTATGTGAAGTTTTGGATTAAGAGCAAAAAGTGCCTCTGAGTTGTTACTGCAGAATCAATAAGGGTGAGCAAATGCCTGAGGACTTCTTTGAGACACTTTCGCCTCTTTCTCCTTCAGTTTGTTGCAGAGGATATGGTTAAATAAACTTCAGATGAGTTGCTTCCAGATACAAAGGAGGGCATAAAAGGGAGCTCCTTTCCAAGGGACAGTGCCAGCCAATCTGTCTACTCTAGACTGAGAATTATACTTTACTGTGACAAAGGGGCCAAAGAACATAGACAACTCAGCATCTTTGTCCAGAAGTGCAGCTATTGATTCTTAAGGGGTGGGGACTCTATGGCCTCGTCAACAAGTCTGTCACCTCTAACTAGACTTAGTAGGTTGAATGAGTACCATTACGGTGAAACAGAACCCGCTAATATTGAGTTGGGGATGGACTACAGCATTTGTTTATCTGTAAAACTGGTTCTTTTTTTTAAAATGAAAAATGAGGAAGTGAGAAGAATGTGACCTTTGGAGTTATACAGACCTGGGTTTCTCTCCTGGCACTGCCTCCAACCTGCTGCGTGTTACCTGAGCTTCCTGAGCGTTAATTTCTTCTTCTGTGACACAAGGAGAAAATTCCCACCTTGTAGAGTAGTAGGGAGAATTCAATGAAAGCACTGAGTGTTATGTCAGGAACATGATTGTTTGCTCTCTTCTGAATTTGAGGAGCGTGAAAGTTCCCACTCTTGGTTGTGCCTAGAACAGACAGATATGGTGTGACCACCTGGTGTGTAACGGCTGGAAACAATAGCCTCCTTGGTAATGTACGCAGCCTGTTTCTAAGGGACCTTGGAGGCAGCCCTTTTCAGTGCACATTCATGTTTGACCTTGCTGCATTCCCAGCGTAGGCTCCAGACAGGCATGTGAGGTGCCTTTGAGAAGCCTCAGGACACCGTGGCCAGAGTGCACATTGGCCAAGTCATCATGTCCATCCTCACCAAGCTGCAGAACGAGGAGCAGAGCATGTGATTGAGGCCCTATGCAGGGTCAAGTTTGGGTTCTCTGGCTACCAAAAGATCCACATTTCAAAGAAGTGGGTTTGGGACCCGCTTGGGCAACTTGGCGAGACCTCATCTCTACAATAAAAAAAAAAAAAAAATTAGCCGAGCGTGGTAGCGCGCACCTGTAGTTCCATCTACTTGGAAGGCTGAGGCGGAAGGATCGCCGGAGCCCAGCAGGTCGAGGCTGCGGTGGCCGGGAGCGGCCACTGCACTCCAGTCTGGGCGACTGAGTAAGACTCCAACTCAAAACAAAAACAAAAACAAAAACAAACAAACAAAAACAAAGAAGTGGGGTTTAACAAGTTTAAAGGTTAATTTGAAGACACGGTAGCTAAGAAACAGCTATCACAAATGACTATGGGAGCTGGGCTTGGTGGCTCAGCCTATAATCCCGTGCCTTTGGGAGGCTGAGGTGAGTGGATTGCCTGAGCCCGCGGGTTCGAGACCTGCCTGGGCAACTTGGTGAGACCTCATCTCTACAATAAATCAAAAATCAGCTGGGTGTGGTAGCGTGCACCTGTAGTTCCAGCTACTCAAAAGGCTGAGGCGGGAGGATCACCGGAACCCAGCGGGTCAAGGCTGCGGTGGCCGGGAGCGGCCACTGCACTCCAGTCTGGGCGACAGAGTGAGACTCTAACTCAAAAAATCAAAACAAAACAAAACAAAAAAAATGACTATGGGGTCAAGTACATCCCCTATTGTGGCCCCCTGGACAAGTGGCGGGCCTTGCGCTCATGAAGGCTTTCACTGTGCTGCCTCTTCATCCCTACCAATAAATCTTGCTTCCTGTTAAAAAAAAAAAAAAAAAGATATGATGTGAAGATCAGACCCAGGCGACCATATGAGTCACGAGGGTCTTCTGGCCCTGCCATCATCTAGAGGTTTGTAGAGGCCTGTTGTAGTCAGAGTTGGCTTTGCTTTGATCCTGTTAAGTAAACCACAGTGTCTGCGAGTGGTTCCCTTTTGTCACCCACTGCATCACCGTGGTGCAGACAGGTTCTAATCTTGGTTATTCATATTAGGAAGGAGAGTGGTTTTCATTTTCAGAGGAACATGAACACATTGGCCTCCAGGTGAATACACAGCTCCAAACCTAAAGTAGGTGGCTATCCCCTGTCCTGAATTCTTACTTGAGGCTTAAGACACTGCTGTCAGCTGGGCTCGGTGGCTCAGCATGTAATCCCGCGCCTTTGGGAGGCTGAGGAGAGTGGATTTCCTGAGCCCGCGGGTTCGAGACCCGCGTGGGCAGGCGAGACCTCATCTCTTCAATAAATCAAAAAATTAGCCGGGCGTGGTACCGCGTGCCTGTAATTCTGGCTACTCGGAAGGCTGAGGCGGAAGGATCGCCGGAGCCCAGCAGGTCGAGGCTGCGGTGGCCGAAGGCGGCCACTGCACTCCAGTCTGGGCGACAGAGTGAGACTCCAACAACAACAAAAAAAGACACTGCTGTCAGATGTACAGGGGTCTTTTGCCCCATATTGGCTAAACTAGAAAAGCAGAATTTCTTCTCCCTTTCCACATTTGGTGAAGAGTCACTCTGTCAACTCGCCTACGAACCTGTCATCAGTCTATGATGTGGCCTGTCATCTTAGCAGCGTTCTCAATGGGTAGAGCAGTGGGGTTCTGTAATTCTACCTCTTGCTCCACCTTCACCCATGTGTAACATTAGGCTGGAGAAACACTACCAAAAGAAACATACATTATTCAGGGAATGCGAGCTTGTAGGCCCCACGCCCACAGTGTGTGTCATGGACTCACCAAAGAGGTGTGTTGCAAATGACGAGTGTCATCTCGTTTCCAACAACATGAAGGTAACAATCATGGGAAAAGATATCCAAATAACAATTCTCTGGATTCTCCCACTCAAAGAAGTTTTGGTGGATGGAGTTTAGGCTGATATATTTTCTACTTAAATTATTCTTTTAGCCCTTTCAAGCTGGTTTCACAAGGTTTTTAAAAAGTCATCCTGCTGTGGGTGGAGCATTATTTTCTGAGAACCACTCCCAGGTACCTGAAATACCATTCAAAACGAGCAGGACATGTTCCCAAGGCCAAGGGCTTCTTTGGGGCCATAGCTACACTTCACTGTGCACTGGCCACACATGCATTTTTGGTTTGACTTCTAAACTCTGAAAGGTTGTTGGCAGGCATTAAAAATATGTGAAATCATAAAATATGTGATATTTAACCTTCCCTTGTTCATAATGACATTATTGCCCTGGAGCTTAAGTGGCAGGTGTCAGAAGTGTTTTATGTATAGTCCACATCTTGTATTATGTGCTTGTTCTCAGATTTGGGCTTTAGCAGAGATGCTAAACACACAGATGCCAATTAGGAAACTAAAATCCAGTCATTACTCAGAGATTAAATATTTCAACACAGTGTCTCAAGCTATAATTAAAGGCAGTGAGCTTCATTACTGGGAGAACAAAAACATAGAGAGGCAGACAACTATTTTTGGAATTGTTCTTATCTTCAATACAATCTACTCCATATTTTATCAGCTTGGTTACTGTATTTCCAACTTTACAAATCGATCTAAGTAAAACATCAGAAAATGACACATTTATGAACTGGCCTAGGAAGACGTAGGAAGGAAGTAGGCAGAAGAATAGGTGATAGGAAGAAAACAAGGCCGGACACGGTGGCTCATGCCTATAATCCCAGCACTTTGGGAGGCCGAGGTGAGAGGATTGCCTGAGCTCATGGATTTGAGACCAGCCCCATGAAAGTTGGTGAGACCTCACCTCTGCAGTAAATTAAAATATTAAGCCAGACTCGGTGGCTCAGCCTGTAATCCCGCACTTGGGGAGGCTGAGCTGAGTGGATTGTCTGAGCCTGAAGGTTCGAGACTCACCTGAGCAGCTTGGTGAGACCTCATCTCTAAAATAAATCAAAAAATTATCTGGGCGTGATAGTGCGCACTTGTAGTTCCAGCTCCTTCGAAGGCTGAGGCGGAAGGATCACCGGAGCCCAGCAGGTTGAGGCTGCGGTGACCGGGAGCGTGCCACTGCACTCCAGTCTGGGAGACAGAGTGAGACTCCAACTCAAAAAAAAAAAAAAAAAAAAAATTAGCTGGGCATGGTGGTGCATGCCTGTAGTTCCAGCTACTTGGAAGGCTGAGGCGGAAGGATTGCCTGAACCCAGCAGGCCAAGGCTGCAGTGGCTGTGAGTGTACCACCACTGTACTCCAGCCTGGGCAACAGAGTGAGACTCCAACTCAAAAAATGAATAAATTAAATAAATAAATAAATAAATTAGGAATAAGATAGACCTCTCACCACCCCCATGCCTGCCTCAGAAAGGTTAAGAAAGAAGATAAGGTGATTAAAATTCATAGTGTGCATTAAATATTAAGATGTAGTTCAGTTCAATTTTACCCTAAATTTACTATTTGTGTTTTGTTACGTCTTCTCATTCAATGTATATTTGCAAGAGTATACAGTACACATACAGTATACATGTCTTGAACGTATACTAATGAAATCCTTTCCTTTATAAATATCAATGCTTATCCTTTTGTAAATGACAGGCCATTTGTAACAGTATCTGTCTATCATCTGCAATCAGAAGTGTCTCAGTGAAAGAATTAAGCTTTAAAAATAAATCCAAGCCGGGCTCGGTGGCTCAGCCTTTAATCCCACGCCTTTGGGAGGCTGAGGTGAGTGGATTGCCTGAGCCCGCAGGTTCGAGACCCGCCTGGGCAGCGAGACCTCATCTCTACAATAAATCAAAAAATTAGCCGGGCGTGGTAGCGCATGCCTGTAATTCTGGCTACTTGGAAGGCTGAGGTGGAACAATCGCCGGAGCCAAGCAGGTGGAGGCTGCGGTGGCCAGGAGCGGCCACTGCACTCCAGTCTGGACGACAGAGTGAGACTCCAACTCAAAGAAAAAAACCCATTTCCCAGTAGCTAAACAGTTGGTCAACTATCTTCTTATGATTTCATTTGTCTGTTTTGGCATCATTTAAGCATCTTATTATTGACTTTTTAAAAACAAATTAATGAGTAAATATAGGTAAATTGCTTAAAGGCACTATATAAATGTGTGCAATTATTATTATTTCTGACTCTGGAAATTAAAGAGCTAAGAATATTCTGGAGGTGTTAACATCTTTTTTAAAAAAATTTTGTAAGCCGGGCTCGGTGGCTCAGCCTGTAATCCCAGCACTTTGGGAGGCTGAGGTGAGTGGATTGCCTGAGCCCACGGGTTCGAGACCCGCCTGGGCAACTTGGCGAGACCTCATCTCTACAATAAATCAAAAAATTAGCCGGGCGTTGTAGCACATGCCTATAGTTCCAGCTACTTGGAAGGCTGAGGTGGAAGGATTGCAGGAGCCCAGCAGGTCGAGGCTGCCGTGGCCAGGAGCAGCCACTGCACTCCAGTCTGGGTGACAGAGTGAGACTCCAACTCAAAAAAAAAAAAAAATTTTTTTTTGTAGAGATGAGTTCTTGCTAAATTGCCCAGTCTGGTCTCAAACTCCTGGGCTCAAGTGATCCTCCTGCCTCAGCCTGCCTTCCAAGGTACTGGGATTACAGGGTTAAGCTTCCACACCCACATTTTATATTTTACTTATGTTTTAATACCCATACTGGGATAACAACATCATAAGTACGGCAGTCCGAAAACACCACACATTTCAATAATACTTTATGCTGACTGTACAGAAAATGGGGTAGACAGCTGTTAACATGTGGAGGAAGCCATACTTAAACCAACTAAGAGTCATCTGATTCATTTTTTAAAAATTATTTTATAAAGATGTGGGGTATAATTCAGAGTTGGGTATACAAACGTTGATTATGCAGGTACCCTTGTTGATGAGGTACGCCCCTCCCTCCCCTAGCAGTTTCCCTCAACTGCCAATCCTACCCCTTCTCCCCTGACAGTTTCTCACTACCGCCAATTCCTTTCTTATAAGTATTATAATAACTGTTCAAGGTCCGCTTATGAGTGAAAAACATATGGTCCTCTGTTCTTTGTTACTGTGAAGTCCATAGGTTTGTCCTTCCGTAATATTCTATTGTGTATATGTACTACATTTTTTTATCCAGTCCAGTTTCAATGAGCAACATGGTTGGTTCCATGTTTTTGCTATTGTGACTAGAGCTGCAACAAACATACGTGTGCAGGTATCTTTTTTATAGAATGATTTGAGTTCCTCCAGGTATATTCCCAATAGGGGAATTGCTGGGTCAGTTTCTAGTTCTTTCAGAAATTGCCACACTGTCTTCCAAAGTGGTAAGAGTCATCTGATTAATTATATTTTCTGACAACTACCATGATGTCAAATCCAAAATGAAAACTCATATTACATGTAATACCAATCTGTAGATAATAAGCAAGTACACTTTTCCCCACTCAAATACCTACAAACCTACCTATGTCTAAAAGGAATATTCTTTTAAAAAGACATTCTTTTTTTTATTATTATTTTTAAAGTCAGAGTCTCACTCTGTTGCCCAGGCTGGGTGCAGTGGCACACTCATGGCTACTGCAGCCTCGACCAGCTAGGCTCAGGCCGTCCTTCCACCTCAGCCTTCCAAGTAGCTGTAACTACAGGCACATGCACCACCATGCCCAGCTAATTTTTTTGGTTTATTGTAGAGACGAGGTCTCTCCAAGTTGCCCAGGCTGATCTTGAACCCCTGGGCTCAGGCAATCCTCTTGCCTCTGCCTATGCCTCCACCTCCCAAAGTGCTGGGATAACAGGTCTGAGCTTCCACGCCCAGCTTGAGAGACATTTTACAAAGAAAAATGCCTAAAAAAATAGGCAGCAACAATATAATTAAATAGATTGTACTTCAGTGATCATAGACATTTGAATATAATTAGGGTGTTAGGTAAAGCCAAAGGATTACTGTTTATTTTGTTAGGTGTGAAACTTACTTTATGGTCACATAGAAGCATAGGTATCTTTAAAAGAGATGCATACCGAAATATATAGGGGTGAATTGAAATAATTTCTAGGTTCAAAAAAACAATGAAAGAACAAGAAAGGGATACTGTAGCAAAATCTTGATAATTGTTAAATCTCACGATGGGTATATGAAGGCTTATTGTTCTGTTCTGTTTACTTTTGTGTGGGTGTCAATATTTATTTTATTTTATTTTATTTTTTGAGCTGGAGTCTCACACTGTCGCCCAGACTGGAGTGCAGTGGCCGCTCCCGGCCACCGCAGCCTTGACCTGCTGGGCTCTGGCGATCCTTCACCTCAGCCTTCCAAGTAGCCGGAATTACAGGCATGCGTTACCACGCCCGGCTGATTTTTTTATTTATTGTAGAGATGAGGTCTCGAACCCGCGGGCTCAGGCAATTCACTCACCTCAGCCTCCCAAAGGCGCGGGATTACAGGCTGAGCCACCGAGCCCGCCAAATTTTTAAATAACAAAAAGGTCTTACAAATACTTAAATTCAAATAATTGGCTTAACACTTTGTTTCTTGCATACGCAGAGCACTAATTGGATGGAGTGAACTCTGCTATATTTGGGCCTATCTGCTGAAAGGATTGTTTCTCTAGCGGGCCTCAGAGTCGCCTGAAAGGCTAGTCAAAACTCATATTACTGGATTCAACCTTGGAGTTTCTGATTCAATAGATCTGCAAAGGGGCCCCAGAATTTGCATTTCTAGCAAGTTCCTGGTTGATTCTAATGCTGCCAGTCAGGGACCACACTGTGAGGATGACTGCTCTAGTGAAATCATCTCTGTCTCCTAAACTCTCCCGCTTCATTTTTTTCTGCAACCCCGATTCTATTCCTGTATTATTTCATATCAAGCATGAATTCTAACTGTTCATATGAGCCAATTTCTTATCTTACTTTATTCTAGAACATGCTGAGAGTCAAAATCTTGAGGATTGGTGAGTAGGTCCCTCTTTGTTTGGTCCTAACTCACTCAGCTTTTCTTTTCTTTCTTTCTTTTTTTTTTTTGAGTTGGAGTCTCACTCTGTCGCCCAGGCTGGAGGGCAGTGGCACGCTCATGGCCACTGCAGCCTCTACCTGCTGGGCTCAGGTGATCCTTCCTCCTCAGCCTTTCAAGTAGCTGGAACTACAGATATGCGCCATCATGCCCAGCTAGCTTTTTTTTTTTTGAGTTGGAGTCTCACTCTGTCGCAACTACAGGCGCATGCTACCATGCCCAGCTAATTTTTGATTTATTGTAGAGATGAGGTCTCGCCAAGTTGCCTAGGTGTGTCTCGAACCTGCGGGTTCAGGCAATCTGCTCACCTCAGCCTCCTAAAGGCACGGGATTATAGGCTGAGCCACTGAGTCCGGCTTTTTTTTTTTTTAAATTGTAGACATGAAGTCTGGCTAAGTTGCCCAGGCTGGTCTTGAACCCGTGGGCGGCTCAGGCAGTCCCAAAGTGCTGGGATTATAGGCGTGAGCCACTGGGCCTGACCACTCAGTTTTTCAATCTTTTTTTTATTCCTTGACTTCAGCAATATCAGGATATCTGTCCTCTAAATGAGTAATGCATATTCCTACCTCAGTACCTTTGCTTACACCATCATCCTCTCCTGGAATAATGCATACGTGCACGTACACACACACACATACGCCCATGTGTGTACTAGTAGCCAAGGTCCAGTTCAAATCCCCCCTCTTCCATGAAGTTCTCCTTCACTACCAGCATCCATGGTGATTCTTCCCATTGAAAACCTCTCATTTTACATGAATCATGTGCTATTATGTAATAATTTTATATTATTATTCTTTATATTCATGCTTCTCTTTTTAATAGAGTATAAACTCCTTGAGGGCAGGTACTCTGCTTTATACACTTCTTTATGCAGCTATAGACTTTCTTTTTCCCGGCAAGTTGGGAGGGGACATAGTTTTCTTCTCAAGTAAATAATGGGATGGGATGGGCACAATCGCTTGGGTGACTGAGTGAGACTCCAACTGAAAAAAAAAAAAAAAAGGGATGGAAACTGAAGTCTGCAGAAGTAGAAGAGGAGTTCATGAGAGGCCAATAGAATCCTAATATCTATTTACCTCCAAGCAATGTTCTGAGAGTAATTAATGTTTATGCAGTTCTTTGAGATCTTCAGATGAAAGGGGCTTTAAAAGAGTCCAGAATTATGATTCCTGACTCTTTCAAAGCTTCAAACCAAATTTCACAGCATCGCTCACGTTTTCTCAGACCGGGAAGAGAGTCCAGGGCTCCTCCTCTGATGGTGGCTAAGATGTGATTTCTTAACACCACTCAGGATTTTGAGAGAAAACAGCCTTTAAAATAAGGCTGGAGGTAGTAAACATGCCAATGAAACAGTCTTGGCTTCCTGAGTAAAAGTGAAACATGATGCTCCTTGCCATCCTTCAGCAGCCAGAAGTTGGACTCCACAGCTGCTCATCTCTGCCTCTGCCTGTCTCCTGATACCATCCTCTCTGTTAGTCTCGTTCACTGACTCCTACGTGTGTGTGTGTGTGTGTGTGTGTGTGTGTGTGTGTGTGTGTGTGTGTGTGTGAACG
>NW_007050385.1:53321-54692 GCF_000164805.1 Carlito syrichta
CAGCAAAACAAAATACAGCAGGGTATAAGAATGATATTACACAATTTAGGTTCATATTCACCACAATATCAACAGGAAAAAAAGAAGAATACTAAATATTATGCAATCACCTCAACTGAAACAGAAAATGAATTTGTTTAAAATTCAACTCCTATTTTCTATCTTCTCTCTCCTAGGTGTGTGTGTGTGTGTGTGTGTGTGTGTGTGTGTGTGTGTGTGTGTGTGTGTGTGTGAAGGGGTGTGGTCAGGCCTGCAGTCACCTGGTTCAGAACCTTTACCTTCATGTTTAAGTTTTAAGTTATGGCCGCTTAAAGTGATTTTTGGTCTGAGTATACAAATTTTGGCCTGAGATCTGCTTTCTATGAAGCATTATGAATTTCTCTCTCTCTCTCTTTCTCTCTCTCCCCCCTCCTTCCCTCCGTCCTCTTCTCTCCTCTCTCCCTCCCTCGCTCTCTCTCTCTCTCTGTTGCACCTTCTCTCTCACAGAATGGCTCGAGTGATCTCTTGATTACTAGTTGAAAATCGGTTATGACCCAGGCTTGAGAATGTTGCTTCAACATCTAAGCTCAGGTTTTCTCCTGCCTCCATTTTCCCTAATAATAAGTTTCCTCTCTGTGTTCTCTTTGTTTTATTCCTGCCTCCTTGTTTTGGTTGACTTGGATTGGTACCACTTTAGCAATAATTCACTAAACATAAAAAAATGTCTTCTCTGAGTCTGTAGCTACGACTGCCTACATTAGATGGAAAGAAAAGAACTCCAATGCTTTTGCAGGCTCAGACAGACATGGATACAGTTATAATTAAGCAGTAAATCACAACAAGATTCTGTTAGAGCATGCCTCAGATGTGTTGAAAAAGTTGAATGTCCTCACCTGCCAGTAAGGAAAAACAAACAAACAAACAAAACCTTGGCCAAGCTTAATCAAACAGGGCTTATACCCAGTATGATCATAACGTCACTCCTAGCTTGTATTTTCAGGAATGAAAATCCAGCATACAGAGAACCAGGGTTATATTACACATCAAATGCCAATTCCTTCCTTAGTAGAAGAGGTTGAACCATTTCCTAGTCTGCAAGGGGCAACTTGGTTAGACTAATTGTGAGGTTAAAAATCCCCAGACCTCTATGACTGGCATGCCAAAAAAGTCTACAATTTAACTAAAACAACAACAACAACAATCACATTAAAAGACTCCATTCCAGACCCTAAATTAGAAGGTGTAGGTGCCGGGCTTGGTGGCTCAGCCTGTAATCCCGCGCCTTTGGGAGGCTGAGGTGAATGGATTGCCTGAGCCCGCGGGTTCGAGACCCCCCTGGGCAGCGAGACCTCATCTCTACAATAAATCAAAATCAGCCGGGCGTGGTAGAAT
>NW_007050385.1:54921-64307 GCF_000164805.1 Carlito syrichta
CCAACTCAAAAAAAAAAAAAAGAAGGTGTAGGTTTTGAACTTTGTTTCTGCCATCAATTAACCAAGTACTGTGGCCTCACTGCACCTTGCTGTGGCCTTGGAGGGTCACTGTTGGTGTTGGTCTCTGCACAGGGATGTCAATGTGGGCAGTCCTAGACTTTCAATTCAGACATTAGGAAAACAAGCAGACAAGTACTGGAGGCGGCCCTAATCTCAGTTCTAAGTGCCCTTTGAGCCCAATCCAGGATATGCTTCCGTGGAAGAAGGAGTCTGTCTCCTGGGCAAATATATATGAATTTTTTTCTTGATGATGTCTCCTCCCTTAATCCCCTCCCCAGCATACATGGTGGCCTCTAATGACGCTCAGCTGTGTTGCATGCCCCTAAGCTGGAAGAGCACATGAACTGAACCAGAGGGAAAAAAGGATCTTTAGTAAGTTGTAATTGAAACAATACAGTGAATTTAGGAATTGTTTTTGTAGGGAAATGCTCCCTGAGGTATACATAACTAGCCTATTGCCTTCAGAATACAAAGCCCTTAGTAAATTGCTGACTGTGTGTCCTCATTGTAAAATTTGATTCTAAAAGGACCTTAGAGATCATATAGTCGAACCCCAGGTTTTTTTTGTTTTTTTTTTTGAGTTGGAGTCTCACTCTGTCACCCAGACTGGAGTGCAGTGGCCGCTCCCGGCCACCGCAGACTTGACCTGCTGGGCTTTGGCGATTCTTCTGCCTCAGCCTTCCAAGTAGCTGGAACTACAGGCACGTGCTACCATGCCCGACTAATTTTTAAATTTACTGTAGAGATGAGGTCTTGCCAAGTTGCCCAGGCGGATCTCAAACCCACGGGCTCAGGCAATCCACTCACCTCAGCCTCCCAAAGCACGGGATTACAGGCTGAGCCACCGAGCCTGGCGAACCCCAGGTTTTTTAATGCCTTCCTTTAGAATGCTGCAAGGAATGGGATCAAAGGATTTGTCACAGCCATATAGCTCACAGTCTGTAACAAATGTGGCCCCTGACCAGCTGACAGTGACACCATCAACTGGGAACTTACTAGAAATGCAAATATCCAGGCCTCACCTCAGACCTACAGAATCAGAATCTCTGGGGCCCAGCAATCTGTTTTAACAACTTCTCTGCTAAAGTGTGAGAATCACTGGTCTATAGGAAAAACATATTAATAGAGGGAAAAAGTGAGGGAGAGGGCATGTTTTATTGTCTACTTTTGAGTGTGCTTAATATTTGTGTAAATAGCCATTTTTGTCTCTTCTTTGCAACTCAGTTTTTGCATATGAAAAGCAGCAAGTATCTCGTTTTGCCCTCTTCACCAAGAGCAGCTGACAATGCAGTAAGTAAAGTAAGTCTTTTTTTTTTTTTGAGTTGGAGTCCACTCTGTTGTCCAGACTGGAGTGCAGTGGCTGCTCGTGGCCACCGCAGCCTCGACCTGCTGGGCTCCGGCGATCCTTCTGCCTCAGCCTTCCAAGTAGCCGGAATTACAGGCCTGCACTACCACGCCCGGCAGATTTTTTTTTTATTATTGTAGAGATGAGGGTTCGCCAAGTTGCCCAGGCAGGTCTTGAACTCTCTCTGTCTTTGAGCTCATGATGGAGCTGAGATTCTGCTCAGAGAAAGGCACTCCTCACTGGGTTCAGTGGCTCATGCCTGTATTCCCAGTTCTTTGGGAGGCTGAGGCAGGAGGATTGCTTGAGTCCAGCAGTTCAAGACCAGTCTGAGCAACCCAGCAAGATCTCATCTCTACAAAAAAAGTTTTTTAAAAAGTTAGCCAGGAGTGGTGGTATGTGCCTATAGTTCCAGTTATTGGGAGACTGAAGTGGATGGATCACTGGAGCCCAGGAGGTCAAGGATATGGTGAGTCGTGATTTTGCCACTGCACTCCAGCCTGGGCAACAAAGTGAGATGCCAGGTGCGGTAGTTCACTCCTGTAATTCTAGCACTTTAGGAGGTTGAGGTGAGAGGATTGCCTGAGCACAGGGGTTCGAGACCAGCCTTGGCAATTTGGCGAGGCCTCGTCTCCACAACAAATCAAAAAATTAGCTGGGTGTGGTGGCACGTGTCTGTGGGTCCAGCAACATGGAAGGCTGAGGCAGAAGGATCACCTGAGCCCAGCAGATCGAAGTTTCAGTGGCTGTGAGGGTGCCACTGCACTCCAGCCGGGGCAACAGAGTGAGACTCCAACTCAAAAAACAAACAAAAAAACCCAAAGTGAGACCCCCTCCAACTCAAAAAAAAAAAAAAATCAACAAAGAGAGAAAGGTGCTCCTACCTGTACAAGGTCTCTGAGCCTTGGAGGTCATCAGCCAAGGTGCTTCTCTATACAATTCAGAAGCAGCTTAGACAAGCTGAGGTAAGTGATATGACGGCCTGGCTACCACCTGACAGGGAGGAAATCTGCTTGAGTGCTCAGGAGTCCCGCTTGGTCCTCCTCCAGAACCCACCAGCTTGGGAAACACCTGGTCCACATATGGTCAGGGGAGCTGAGGGCCAAGGCCTCACAAAGCAAGGACCAATGTCCTCAATAACCTTCCATGGACTGTTATCAGAATGAAGGCACCCAAAGGGCTCTGAGTTCTTTCAGAGAAAGGCATAGTATGAAGACTATTCAGAGCAATGTGTGTTCATTACATGTGGGTGACTTTTTCCTATTTGTCTTTCTGCCTAACACAAAATCACCTAGGAATTCTTGAGGAAAAGGCCGTCACCTTACTTAATAGTATATTGCTAAGATCCACCCACATTGTGTTTTTTTTTAAACACATGTTGCCCAGGCTGATATTGAACCACTCGACTCAAGCAGTCCTCCTGCCCTGGCCTTCCAAAGTGCTAGAATTACAGGACTGAGCCACCGCCCCCAGCCTTATTCATATTGTTATATGTAGCTGTAATTCATTTGTTTTAATGGTTGAATCACATTCCACTATAGAAATAAGACACAGCTTATCCATCTTTTCTCCTCTTGGTAGGCATTTGGGGTGTTTCTGGATTTTTGTGACTGTGAATAGGAGATAGGATGGTCCTGTCAGGAAAAAGATTGATAAGAAGCAACTTACTCTATTGATAACAAAACCTATTATGAAATATAGTAATTAAAGCAATGCAGCATCGGCTCAGGGATAGACAAATTGACCAGTGAAATAGAATGGAATGGTATGGAATGTTGGTATATGTCAGAGGTAACATTTGAGACCTGTGAGTGCTTCGAGTCTGAGACAGGAGGCTCTCTTGAGCCCAGGGGTTCAAGGCTGCAGTGAGCTATGATTGTGCCACTGTACACCAGCTTCAGTGACAGAGTGAGACCTTGTCTCAAAAACAAAAACAAAAAAGACTAGTGGGGAAGGAAAGGAGGGACTATTTAATAAATGAATAAATAGAGTTGGATAGGCCGGGTTTCGTGGCTCAGCCTGTAATACCAGCACTTTGGGAGGCAGAGGTGAGTGGATTGCCTGAGCCCGCGAGTTTGAGACCAGCCTAGATAACATGGTGAGACATTGTCTCTACAATAAATCAAAAAATTAGTCGGGTGTGGTAGTGTATGCCTGTAGTTCTGGCTACTTGAAAGGCTGAGGCGGAAGGATAGCTGGAGTCCAACAGGTCAACGCTGGGTGGCCATGAATGTGCCACCGCATTCTAGCCTGGGCGACACAGAGAGACTCCAACTCAAAAAAAAGAGTTGGATAAAAGTATATTCAGGCCAGGTTCGGTGGCTCAGCCTGTAATCCTGCACCTTGGGAGGCTGAGGTGAGTGGATTGCCTGAGCCTGTGGGTTCGAGACCCACCTTGGCAACTTGGCGAGACTTCATCTCTACAATAAATTCAAAAATTAGCTGAGCATGGTAGCATGTGTCTCTGTAGTTCTGACTACTTGGAAGACTGAGGTGGAAGGATCGCTGGAGTCCAGCAGGTCGAGGCTGCAGTGGCTGGGAGCGTGCCACTGCACTCCTGTCTGGGAGACAGAGTGAGACTCCAACTCAAAAAAAAAAGTATTATCCATATGAAGAAGGATGAAATTAAATCCCTACCTCACACTATAAATAATTTTTTAATTTATTTATTTTAAATATGTGGGGTACGATTCAGAGTTAGGTATACAAATGTTCATTATGCAGGTACTCTTGTTGATGAAGTATGTGCCCCCTCCCCTGGCAGTTTCCCACGACTGCCAGTCCCTTTCTTATAGTATTATGATAGTTGTTCAAGTTTCACTTATAAGTGAGAACACATGATACTCGATTATTTTTTTCTGTGATGGATCACTCAGTATTATAGCCACTAAGTCCATCCAAGTTGCTGTGAAGTTCATAATTTTGTCCTTCTTTATGGCTGCATAATATTCCATCGTGTATATGTACCACATTTTTAAACATCGTGTGTATGTACCACATTTTTAAACATTTTTTTTTGAGTTGGAGTCTTACTCTGTTGCCCAGACTGGAGTGCAGTGACCGCACCCCACCACCACAGCCTCAACCTGCTGGGTTCTGGCGTTCCTTCCGCCTCAGCCTTCCAAGTAGCTGGAACTACAGGCACACGCAACCACGCCCGGCCAATTTTTTGATTTATTGTAGAGATGGGGTCTCGTCAAGTTGCCCAGGTGGGTCTTGAACCGCCTTTTTTTGAACATCAAAAAAATGTTCTCTTACGATGGACAGCACAGTTGGTTCTGTTTTCGCTATTGTGAGAAATGCTGCAATAAACATGCTTGTGCAGATATCTTTTTCACAGAGTCATTTGAGTTACTCTGGATATATTCCCAGCATGGGGATTGTGGGGTCATATGGGAGGTCCATTTTTAGATCTTTTAGGACTCGCCACACTGTTTTCCACAGAGGCTGTAGTAGTTTACACTGCCACCAACAGTGTAGAAGTGTTCCCTTTTTGCTACATCCTCTCCAGCATCTGGTTTTTTTTCAGTTATTATAAATAAAAATTAACACTAAATGTATTCAGAACCTAAGTATCAGAAACAAAACTGGGCCGGGCTTGGTGGCTCAGCCTGTAATCCCATGCTTTGGGAGGCTGAGGTGAGTGGATTGCCTGAGCCTGCAGGTTCAAGATCCTCCTGGGCAACTTGGCGAGACCCCATCTCTACAATAAATCAAAAAATTAGCCGGGCGTGGTTGCGCATGCCTGTAGTTCCAGCTACTTGAAAGGCTGAGGCGGAAGGATCGCCAGAACCCAGCAGGTTGAGGCTGTGGTGGTGGGGTGCGGCCACTGCACTCTAGTCTGGGCAACAGAGTAAGACTCCAATTCAAAAAAAAAAAAACCACAAACTGTAATTAGAATATATAGATGAGTCTCTCAGATCTGGAATTTGGAAAATACTTCTTAAATAATACACCAAAAGTAACTAAAAAGGAAAACACTTGTATGTTTGACTATATTAAAAGTAAGAAAATGTGTTTGCTCATAGATTTTATGCAAATATCCAGGACTAAAGATATTTCTGCTGCTCCTAACCACTCCCCAGTGATAAACCTTTTATAACTTGAGATTAGATTTGAAAATAAATAAAATTGCAGCTGACTCCATACTCTTAAAGGGAACCAGTCTTTCCTCCTAACTGCAATATCATTGGAGCCAAATCACCTTCTTCACTTGGTGCATTCCACCTTAACCAAGTGTTCTGCTCTTGCTTCCTGATTCTTCTTTCACTCCCACTGAGGTCATGGACATCAGAGTCTTTACAGGCTAAAAACAGTGATGGGAGAAACGTCCTTAAGGAGACTATAGTGTGTCAGGGCGACGAGGAGATGATAGGGTGAGTGTTCTTGGCACTGGGTTGGAGCTGTCTTCAGCAGGCCCAAGGGAAGGGATACTACCAGGGAGAGAAGGGAAGGCTGTGTGAATAACCAGGTGAATACAGGAAAGCACAGGTAGTCAGCATGACTGAAGCCCAGGAGAGGCTGGGTGAGGATTAAGACACAGCATGAGTCAGGGTCAGTTGGGGTGTTTGAACTTTTTCCTGGAAGCTACAGGATGCCACTGAAGAGTTCTAAATAGGGGAGTGACATAAATAAATTTGTTTCAGGGAGATCACTCTAGCAGCAGTGTGGAGTGTGGGTGGACGAGTCTGAGAATGGTGGCAGGGAGTTCACCCAGGCCAGAGAATGTGGTAGCTGTGTCATGATATGAGCACTAGGGGAGGAAGGGCTGAAAGAGAGATGTGAAGGATTTGGACATTGATTAGATTTTGGGGATGACAAAACACGGGGATCTAGGATGACTCTCTGTTTTACAAATTGATGCCCACGTAGGTAGATGGTGGTACCACTCAGTGAATTTAGGAATACAAAAGATAAAGCAAGTTTAGAGGGGACGATAATTATTCTTGAGATACATTGGGATGAGCTGAGTGGGGTGGCTCACACCTGTAATCCCAGCACTTTGGGAGGTGGAGGCAAGAGGATTGCTTGAGCCCAGGGGTTCCAGACCAGCCTGGGCAATAGACAAGACCTTGTCTCTACAATAAATTAAAAAATTAGCTGGGTGTGGTGGCACACACCTGTAGTCCCAGCAACTCAGGAGGCTGAAGCAGAAGGATCACCTGAGCCTGGGAGGTCGAGACTATAATAAGTTGTGAGTGTGCCACTGCACTCTGGCCTGGGTGACAGAGTGAGACTCTGACTCAAAAAAATAAATAAATAAAGAGAGAAAGAAAGAAAGAGAGAGAGAGAGAGAGATTTGGGACATCCAGATGGCAGAGAACTGAGAAAGAGGCCCACTATTGCATGCTTGAGGAGGAGCCATGGCCAGGAAAGAGGCAGGACAAACCCAGAGAATCCTCTGAAGAACCTGGCTGAGAGGGAGGAGATCGAGAATGGAAGTGACAGAGGGCAAAGGGCTGAGGAGGGTTTTTGGATTTAAGATGTGTGAAACATAACTATGTATCCAGACTATGAAAAAGAAGCCAGTAGAATTGGAATATCTGGAAATATCTGATGAAGGAATCTCATCTCTATGTCTTCCATCTTGTGGATGTTGAGATTTCAAAGAATAGGAAATGACATTTCCAGGAAGCCACTCTTACCCTATAATAAATCCTAGACAGTGTCAAAAATATAACATAGTCCCTCTTGCCTCATCAACAGCAAACAATAATTTTGATGCACAAACAAGGTGTATGTCCAAAACTGCAAGAATCACACAAAGGAACGTAGCTCAGGATGGCAGGCACAGGCCTAATGTCTTCATCTGCATCTGCATTCCATGAATAACATAATAGCATCCAGCACTTCTCATTGGGTTTTTCTATTTACACAGGATCTATGACGCACACACACAAGCATTATCCAGATTTATGCAGATAATACAGAATATCATTATAAATTCATGACATAGACACAGACGGGCTGCACATGGAACCTGGATATAGAAAGAGAAAAGGCAGTCAGGCATGGAAGGATCACCTGAGCCCAGCAGGTCCAGGCTGCAGCGAATGTGCCACTGAACTCCAGTCTGGGTGACAGAGACAGAATCCGATTCAGGAAGGAAGGAAGGAAAGAAGGGAGGAAGGAAACAAGAACGGAAGGAAGGAAAAATGTGAAAGGCAAAGAAAAGGAGCTTGGCAAGAAATCATTGAAGATAAAGACATAGAAGAAATGTTTCAACCTGAGTTTCCCTGTGCAGTACACATTAGTGATCATGAGGGTTTCTGTCAGGAAGCTACTCAAGAAGATTGACCATTGCCTGAGCCCGCGGGTTGGAGAACTGCTTGGGCAACTTGGCGAGACCTCATCTCTACAATAAATCAAAAACTAGCTGGGCGTGGTAGCGCGCGCCTGTAGTTTCAGCTACTTGGAGGCTGAGGCGGAAGGATTGCCGGAGCCCAGCAGGTCGAGGCTGCAGTGGCCAGGAGCGGCCACTGCACTCCAGTCTGGGCGACAGAGTGAGACTCCAACTCAAAAAAAAAAAAAACAAAAACAAAAAAAAGAAGATTGACCAAATATCTCCTTGTTTTCTCCTCCATGATCATCCACCTTCTGGATTGTGCTTTTTTCTCTGAGGATACCAGGTGACCATGAGTTGGCAGGGAGCCATTTAACTATCTGTTTCCTCAGGGTCTCCTGCCCTTTCTCTTCTTTTTACTGCCACTGCCTGTGGGTCTTCATCTTCTCCGGACCTTGACAGTACCCTGACCAGTCTTTATGCTGTGGAATCAGTCAGATCCTAGTGGAAATTCCAGTTCTGATACCTTATTGCTCGGTGACCTAGGTCAAGTCATTTCACCTTTCTGAGTCTGTTTCCACACTTGTAAAATAGAGATAGCTACTCAATAAATGGTGGCTACTATTGCCGTTGTTTATGCCTCCAGTCTCTCCTCAGGGTTATTTTTCTAAAACATGGATCTGGTCATGTCTTCTCTCTGTTCAAAACCTGCTGTGATCTCTCCTTCCTCATGGAGTGAGGTCCAGATGTCTCAGCCTGGAAGCGTTAAAAGCCCACTCTATCCCTCCAGCCATCATCTTCTAGGGCTTCCACCCTTTCTACCTGTTACACATGTTTTGCAGTAATGCCAGGCTTCTTTTCATTCCCTGAACAAATCCTGTGCTCCTCCTCAGTGCCTTTCTATAAAGTGTGTCTGTGTGTGTCAGGAATGATTTTCTGCTACCTCATCAGCCTATCCCATGCACACCCATTCGAAACCCTACTTCTTTGTCTCTTTCTCCTTAAGTGCCTTTGGGATGTGTGTGCCTGCATGTCTGTTATAGTGTTTTTTGGTCTGGGATGTTTTAAGAAGGACTTTTTTATTTATTATGGTTTTAGAACATCTAGAAAGTAGGCCTTTACCTTTTTCATCTTGGTATGTCTCTGTCAAGTTTCCTCCCTCTCACCCCTCTTTGCCAGCACTTAGGAAGTAAAAATAAATGGTTGTTAAATTGAATTGAACAAGCCACTCATGTTGCAGGCCTCTAAATCTTCTCTGTGAGCTAGGATGATACAGAGCTTCATCTTTACACGGAAAATTCTTTTGTGGTTATTGACTCTGCACATGAGCATGAAGAAGATGTAATGTAGTTGTGTTCACTTATTACTTTTTCCTCCATGTGGCAGAAAGAAGAAAGATTTAGCTCACCAGCATCAGTCCTAACAACTAGAAAAAAATATAGAAAAGTGGACTTCGATGGTGCATGGAGAAAAAAGTGTGTGTGTTTATGAATTAAAATAAACTGTGCTCCATAGTACCCTGAGAAATTGGAGACGGTACCTTTGTGGTGAGATATGCTTTTTTTTGTTCAGAAACCCTACAGTTAACCTATAGTTCCATACCTCAACCTCAGACTTTTTTGAATACTAATCTTTTTTTTTACTTTTTATTTTTTTTTTTGAGTTGGAGTCTCACTCTGTCGCCCAGACTGGAGTGCAGTG
>NW_007050385.1:64470-65496 GCF_000164805.1 Carlito syrichta
GGTCTCGCCAAGTTGCCCAGGCGGGTCTCAAACCCGTGGGCTCAGGCAATCCACTCACCTCAGCCTCCCAAAGCGCGGGATTACAGGCTGAGCCACCGAGCCCGGTTTGAATACTAATCTTAAAGCATACTGTTAAGTGTAACTTGAAAAGAAGTTACATAGTCAAATAGGTTTGCAAAATATAGCATAAAACAACATTTCTCAGGGATTTTATTATGTTAATAAACTTTGTGGTGGCCATTCCTTTGCTAAGCTCTGGTCTGGCCATGTGGCTCTTTGAGCTATGGCCACCATGTTTTCCTAAGCTTTGGCCCCTACCTTGGGGAGGTAAATCTCCTCTCTAATTAACTTTCTAAATAAACTATATTTTCCAATCTAAAAAATAAAAATAAATTTTGTGAAGCTCTAAAAGAGGGTATATGGTATGGGAGTTGTTATAGACTGAATGTTTGTGTCCGCCCAAATCCATATGTTGAAGCCCTAACCCCTATGTGACAGTATTAGGAGATGGAGCCTTTGGCAGGTGATTTGGTTAGATGAGCCCTCATGATGAGATAAGTGCCATGATCAGAACAGGAAGAGACTGGAGCATTCGTTCTCTCTTCCCCCCTCCCTCCCCCCCTGCCACCTGAGCATATAACAAAAAGACAGCTGTCCACAAGCCAAGAAGAGGGCCCTCACCAAGAACTGAATCTGCCAGCACCTAGATTGTGGGAATGCCAGCCTCTAGAACTGTGAGAAATAAATGTCTGTCGCGTAAGCCACCCAGTGTATGGTATTTTGTTATAGTAGCCCAAGCAGACGAAGACAGGAGTGCTTCCAAATTTATTTGAAAATTGAATTATTTTATAACAGTGCACTGCGGTAACCTAGAGTGTCATGGAATGCACTTTGGGAAACACTCTGCCAATTTAATCTTCATATCATCTGAAGACTGTCTATAAATTCATCACATCAGCCAGGCTCGGTGGCTCAGCCTGTAATCCCGCGCCTTTGGGAGGCTGAGGTGAGTGGATTGCCTGAGCC
>NW_007050385.1:65743-66057 GCF_000164805.1 Carlito syrichta
CTGCGGTGGCTGGGAGCGGCCACTGCACTCCAGTCTGGGTGACAGAGTGAGACTCCAACTCAAAAAAAAAATTCATCACATCTCCTAAGAGCAGCACATGATGTGCATTACTTCTCTTCTTCCGCCAGAGGACTTCGGCAGGGGTTACAGGATAAATATGCATTTCATATCGTTTATGAATCCTTTATATAGCCCAGATCCATGGGTTGTAGGGTTTTTTTGTTTTTGTTTTTGTTTTTGAGTTGGAGTCTCATTCTGTTGCCCAGACTGGAGTGCAGTGGCCGCTTCCAGCCACTGCAGCCTCGACCTGCTGG
>NW_007050385.1:66179-67366 GCF_000164805.1 Carlito syrichta
CCACTCACCTCAGCCTCCCAAAGCGCAGGATTACAGGCTGAGCCACCAAGCCCGGCTGGGTTGAAGGTTTTTAGTAAACATTCAGAGGAAAACCCTCTACTAATTTATGAAATAATTTTTGTATCATTTCCATCCTTTTTGTTCAGAGCAGCATAGATTGTCTCTGTTCTAAGGTTCCAGATAACTAACAGAGATGTTATGTATTTAAATCAATTTGTGCTATAATAACAAGGAGGAAATTGTTTAATTGTACATAAAGCAGTTTGTCTTACTCTCTATTTGAAATACATTAGAATATAAAAGTTATTCATAGGAGAATCTAAACAGCTAAGACCTTCGCGATCTGGAACTTTCAGGAAACATGCTGTCCTGGATAGTTGAGTTTTGATTGTTAGGGTGTAACAAATACATTCATAAACGTTTACAATTCTACCCTTTTGGGCAGACTTTTTCTAAAATGTGTATGGTGCTGCCTTGTCATCTTAACCAGGGTTAAGCATAACTGAGTCTTCCCTTCAGGATTCAGCGTTCTCAGTCTTATCATAAATGCTTTGACTCTGCTGTAATATAAGAATGTCTTGGCCGGGCTCAGTGGCTCAGCCTGTAATCCCAGCACTTTGGGAGACCAAGGCAAGTGGATTACCTGAGCTCGTGGGTTTGGGACCAGCTCAGGCAACTTGGTGAGACCTCATCTCTACAATAAATTTTAAAAAAATTAGCCGGGCATGGTAGCGCGCGCCTGTAGTTCCAGCTACTTGGAAGGCTGAGGCGGAAGGATCACCAGAGCCCGGCAGATAGAGGCTGCGGTGGCCGGGAGCGGCCACTGCACTCCAGTCTGGATGACAGTGAGACTCCAACTCAAAAAAAAACCCCAAAAAACAAAAACAAAAATAAAAAGAATGTCTTTAGGGTTTGTTGTGCTGTGTCAAATTGTTTGACCCAATACAAAATATTTCCCAACAGTGGTGATTTGGACTTCATTTTCTGAGTTATTTGATTTTTTAATTTAAAGGTGAGGGTCTCACTATATTGCCCAGACTGGTCTCTGATTTTTTTTTAATATCATTCTGGTGGCAGCTGTTACTTCTCCTTCTTGTCCCTATGCAAGTGTACTGCAGTCCCATTTTGCTCTCCACTCTTCCCATCTCTCCACTTCATGTTAATTTACTTCTTTTTTTTTTTTTTTT
>NW_007050385.1:67554-89186 GCF_000164805.1 Carlito syrichta
GCAGGGCTCAGGCAATCCACTCACCTCAGCCTCCCAAGGTGCAGGATTACAGGCTGAGCCACCGAGCCCGGCTATGTTAATTTACTTCTAATTTTCTTAAGGCTGTTAAGCATATCACCATAGTTATTAGATTTCTTTTTAAAGCAAGAAGAGCCTAGGCTTCTACAGATGTTAGCTGTTTGGAGACCTTTGGGCTTATTATTTTTTAATTTTATTATTTATTTTTTTGAGTCAGGGTCTCACTCTGTCACCCAGGCTGGAGTGCAATGACACAATCATGGCTCACCATAGCCTCAACCTCCTGGGCTCAAGTGATCTTCCTGCCTCAGCCTTTTGAGTAACTGGGACTGCAAGTACTGCACCACCATTCCTGGATAATTTTTTTATTTTTATTTTTTTGTAGGGACAACGTCTCGCTATGTTGCCCAGGGTGGACTTGAACTAGGCTCAAGCAGTCCTCTTATCTCAGCTTCCCAAAGTACAAGGATTATAGGTATGACTTTGTGCCTGGCCCCTATTTTTTTTTTTTTTTAGATTGGAAAATATAGTTTATTTAGAAAGTAAATTGGGGCCAAAGCTAGGAAACATGGCAACCATGTGTACACACTAGAGCTTAACAAAGCAATGACCCCCTGTTTTTATTTATTTGAGTGAGAGACTTACTCTGCTGCACAGGCTGGAGTGCAGTAGTGTGATCATGGCCATCGCAGCCTCAACCTACTGGGCTCAAGTGATCCCTCTGCCTCAGTCTTCCAAGTACCTGGGACTACAGGTACACAACACCACAGCTGGCTAATTTTTAAAAAATGTATTTATTTATTATTTTAAAAAATTTATTAGGTCTCGCCATGTTGCCCAGGCTGGTATTGATCTCCTGGGCTCAGGTAATCCTCTTACCTTATCCTCCCAAAGTGCTGGAATTTCATGCCTGAGTCATTGCACCTGACTCTCTTTTTTTATAATGAGTTCCAGATAGCTGAGTTAACCAGACAACTGAACTGTTAAAAGAAATTTGGTTAATGTATTCAAAGCCAAATCCCAATTCAGTTGCCCAGTGACCCCTGAACTTTTAATTGATAAGGCACACACCTTTTATTTCAGAAATCTCAAAGAATTCACAGTTTGGAACTCTGACCATACCCTGTAAATCCTAACAACCATAATTGTAGCTCTTCAACCACTTAGAAACAAATGTGCAAAACAGTCAAACGAGTTCACACAGCAAAACTTTTGGAGAGTAAGAAATACCTGATTCTAATCAGTTTCTATAGGCTAAAATAACATTTCCTCTTTGGTTGCCACAGTTAAACTTAAATAAAATAGTGAAGGCTATTTATCAAAGATACTCCAGTTAGTGAATGTGATGATTACTTTTCTTTGTTGACTTGATTGGACCATGGGGTGCCTAGCCATGTGGTCAAATATTCTGGGTGTTCCTATGAGAGTGTTTCAGGATGAGGTTAACATTTAATTCGGTAGGTTGAATAAAACAGACTGCCTTCACAAATGTGGGTGGGCCTCATCCAATCAGTTGAAGGCCTAAATGGAATAAAAAGACTGACTCTGTTTCAGGTCAAGAAGAACTCCTCCTGCGCAACTGCTTTTGAACTGAGACATCAGCTTTCCCCGCCTTTGGACTTGAGGACTTGCACTGAAACAAAGGCCCTTTCTTAGGTCTCCAGCCTGCCAGCCTTCTGGTGGGAACTATGCCATTAGCTCTCCTGGGTCTCCAGCTTGCCAGCTTACCCTGCAGATCTTAGGATCTGTTGGCCTTCATAATTGTGTGCGCCAATTCCTTATTATTACCTATTCATCCTGTTGGTTCTGTTTATCTGGAAAACCCTAATACAGCAGACATACGATAATGTCAACTAATTAAAAAAAAAAAATACCCCCAAAGACCTACCACTTCTCCCACAAGTCTTTTAAAAGGCTTGACTATGCAGAATTCATACAGGATTATACATTTTTTTAATTGACTAGAGAGTAATCACATTCAATGTTGAAAAAATTCCAGTACTGAGATACAAAATTTCTGGAAGATAGACACCATGCTAGTTTTGCTTTATAGCTCCCAGTACAGTAAATAGCATGACAGAAATTAACCATTTTTATTGCAACATTATTTGATGGTGATGGTAAGAATTTTGATAATCAGTAAGCCTTTGTAAACTAGTGTTGTCATGATAATGCAAATAAGCTGATATCTAGGGCAATTAGGAGTGACAGAATTGCTTGGTGGAAGTCCACTCGGAAGGAAGCTCCTTTTGTCTTGCTGACACTACAGAGAGGTGGGTTTCTACATTCAGCATGGACTGTGGGTCCAGCTTTTTATCTCTGCTCCCCACCTCTGCCCTAGTCTTTTCTATCTTCTCCTGCTCCTTCCCAGCGTCAGTGCTGAACACAAGCCTTCTCTACCTCTCAACTCCACCTCACTATTGGCCTGTTTTCTTCTATCCAATAAAGGAAGGAGGGCGGAGCTGTGCCTTCCCTGGCAGCCAGCATCTTGGGGCTTGCTTCAGGCTCCACCTCCCACACCATCCACCACCCGGGTGAGGACTACACAGCTCATACCCAGAAGCTGTTTTCCATCCTAGGAGCTGACCTCATTGTCCCTGGAGCTGGAGCCATCTATAAGGCTACTCTTGCCAATTTGGAAGTTGATGGCAGTTTTGCATTTGTGCCACAGAAGGAGTCAGCCTGTCCCTTTTTCTTTTGTCATGAAGGAGGTATTAACAACCACCTTCCCTCTCCTCTGAGCACGAACATGGCTGAAAACACAGAAGTGCGACTTGGATGTCACACATGGGTATAGACTCACCAGTTTAGGAGCCTTGCTGTTGTTTATGGAAACTGCCAGTATACAATTCTGCTTCCTGTTCTTGCAGACCAGCATGACATTTGGCTCAATTGAGCCCCTGTCATGGATTGCCACACAAACATTGTCTGTCTGGTGCTGTCATTTCCTGGCAGTGAACAATTATTCCATATTGCCTCAGGATGCTCACAGTGTCCCTCTCGTGGTGACTGAGTCAGTCCTCAAAAAGCAAATGCATGGCTAGAGCATTCTTTGAGGGAACATAAGCAGAAACACAGCCAGTGTGGTTTATTGGAAAGTACACTAAATATGGTCCTCGGAGCCCAGCTATATTATTTTGACAATTAGAGGAACTGGCCCCCTCCCACTCACCCTACTTTATTATTTTTTGTAGTTTTTCTTTATTTACTGGAATCCCCATGGAGGCCCTTTCTCTCTCACACTTTCCCTCAACCACCCTTTCCTATCTGACACCGTAATTCCATAATCACTGAGCAGCAGGGCCACACAGCACTGTCAACTGGACACCACCTTATACCCTCAGCAACTCAGCTAATCAGCTGTCTTTCTAGATTTTTTTCTACTGATATGCATTGTGTTTTTGATCACAGCTCTAACTTTAGGTACCTACGTTTCCCTATTATTTAAATGAATCTAATAGTGAGCAATCCAAGATGAATTCTGCATCCTTAGGATAGAATGTGTTATATTACTGCAAAATGTTTCTTCAGATGTACACTGGGAATAGTTATTTTGACTTACTACCTCAGTAATTCATCAAATATCCAACTAATATTTACTTAAAGTCTACTTTGTATATGTACTTTGTATATGTCTGGGTGCTCATTGTGAAGATTTAACTACAGAGTATATATCGCTCAGGGGGTCAGTGTCTTTGAAAATCAAATCGTTATTTTGTATTTTAAATGACAAATTCCTATTCAATACTTGGCATTTTTTGAATAATAGAAATGTATGTGCAACAGAGGGATAAAAAGTGAACAATTCCATTCAGACTTCAGATTTTAGGAGGACTAGATATAATGTTAGTAATTAATTATGTGGACTTTCCTTATTAGAAATGCCCAAGTAATCTTTACGGGATACAAACATTACCCTGACACAAAAATGTTATGTAAACCTCAACTGATCTTAATATGGTTACTTGAATTGGGGGAAGACCCTATTACTTTGAAATAGTCATTTTTAATCCCAGAAAGAAGAATTTATGAATAAACAAAGAAGAGGCTTAGGGCTCAGGTCTCTTAATGGCTTGTTCAGGAACCCTGAGGACAGAGAGCTGGTGAGATTACAGAGTCTCTGTAATCTGTTTCTGGAGTTTAGACAGCTTACATACTACAGGGTCACCATGACACCACCTTTCCAAATACCACTTTCTAAGCACAACACATCTTTATTATTTTTTGTAGTTTTTCTTTATTTACTGGAATCCCCATGAAGGCCCTTTCTCTCTCACACTTTCCCTCTTGTGTGAAATCAAGACAACAGAATCTATAACTTCCCGGGCCTTGAAATTCTATTTTTGCTTATACTGCCATAGTTAAATGATTTCTGTAATTTTTGTTGCTTTCCCCTCAGCAAGGAGTTTCATTTGCCAAGCATCTTAACAGCAGAGAATGCGATTCTGTTGGCCGACGCATTTGTGTTCAGGAGGCACAGATATCTCCTAATAGCCCCTCTATCTTCATACTCGTGGCTTTTAAATTGTTCAGGACTTTAGAAATACCATAATCCCAGCATATTAAATATTAAAGGACTCCAGATTCCCTGAGCCTTCAAGTTATGTTATGCAAATCCGTCCGCGAGTTTCCATGGTGCAGAATAAAAGTTATGGTAGGGTTTTTTGAAAGCAGCATGACTATAAACGTCACTCCTGTCCCTGCCTTTCACAAGGGCCCACTCGCTGTGAAATATTTTGAAAACAGAGCCCAAGTGGAGATAACGCACAGCGCAAACAGGCGGAAATGAGAATAAACCGAGCGTGGCTGACAGAAGCCAGGGACTCGGCTGTTTCTGGAGAGGAAGAGAACGCTCTGCACACCTGGAGGGAAAACCACGCGGGCCATTGTTTGGGGACCTCCTGGAGGTCGTATCCCTTTGCCCCTCGGGTTGGGGGCTCCCTCGGTCGCAGGAAGCAGCCCCCCCAAAAACCGCTTCCGCGACTATAGCTTCTCCCCTCACACCCCCGGGTAGCAGTGCCGTCTCGGGCCACAATTCACCACGATCCAAAAATAACCACACAGATGTAAGGAAAAAGGCCAAGGCCTGCGGCGCGGGGCGGTGCTACGCTTCAAGCTTATCGCTTACAGCCAGAGCGCTCGAAACCGAACCCGGCGCCAGCCTTTTATAGCCGGTCCCTCGAGCCCCGCCCTAGCAACTTCCCCTAGCAACGCCTCGCCCCGCGCTCGCCGCCTTATCGGCCTCCGCCAGGCCTTTCCTGTTCCCCTCCCCCAGCCAGCCCCGCGCGGCCACCCGGGTCACGTGACCCGCCCCATGGGAGGGGCGGGGCGAACGGAAGCGTGAGGGGCGGGCACTGGAAGACGAGACGTGGCGTCATCAGGCTGCGTCGTGCTAGTTGCGGCGCCTAGTGTTCTAGGGCGTCTCGAGGTTCGGGGACTGGGTGAAATGGCCGACGTTGCGGTGCTGGTGTGGCTTCGCGGTCCCGGCTTCGGGTGCAAAGTGGTGCGCTGTGACCCGGCTCGGTGCTCTGTCCGGGATTTAATCCACCAACACTGCCAAGATCAAGTGAGAATTGCGGTTCCCGTTAGGAAGGGGAAAGAGGCAGACAAGGGGCTGGGTGCCGAGGGGGTCGGTCGGGGTACGTCTTTTTTCTGGGTTTTTTGGTGTTTGAGGCTGAGCTTCTTCGTTTTTAAGATTGATTCGGAGACTTTCCTTTGCTTTTGTTTGTGGTAGTGCTTGTTTTGCCTCCCTACAGAAGGAGGAAGGGGAAAAAATCGCCTGTTAGAGGCCCTTAGTCCTGTCCTCAGTTACTTTGTTTCTGTTTCTTTATCTGTAAATAAGCTGTTTGACCAGATGACCTTTAAGGCTCAAGTTCGTACCTTCTTACCATGGTTATGTGGCGTGCATTTTGTCCTCTATTCACACAGCCTTGTTCGCTCCAACGTAGAGAAGTATGTCGTATCCAAACCCAGGTCACAAGACAGTTGGGGAGAGAAGTGGATTGTTTTTTGATCACGGGTCAGGCCAAGCATTCACACTGTCCTCTTGAGGGCATGGGTCCTTAGGGCCTATTATTTGGATGTTTTCACTTATCATTTGATGGTCTCATTTGTCCATGCATATTTTTGAAAATCTATCAGGGACTTCTGAAGTTGTGTGCTTTTACTTAATTCCCAAGTAAGCAAGCTTTTACCAACTATAAAATACTAAACCTGTTCAGTTGTCTGAAGAATTTAGTGGTGTCCTTGAATTTAATTTTAATTTTGGCACTGGATCTAGAAGTCTGTTTTTCTTTATAACCACACCTCATCTGTGCTTTCCTAGGCGATTTCCTCTGCTTGCTATTTATAAGCTTAACAAATGTTAACACTACACTCTAAACCAGATTTTTAAGGGCTTGGATCAGTTCCGTGAAGAAGCAACGTGTGTTTACATATAATGTGGTTTTTCACCTTATACATTTTTCTTCCTGCTCTGGAATGTAGTCTGAAAACTGTTAGCATAACTATTTTTAGCCATCAAAATAGTGGCATTTTAATATCTGTGAAAATTAATCTCATGAGTATATTTTCAAACTCACAATTGAGCCAAAGTGAGACCAGAAAAAGTAAGATCTTAACTATGAGAAATGTTGGAAATAAGAAGGAAGAAATAGAAATGAGTGGTTCATTCAGGTACTTACAAAACATGACCATAGCAAACATGCATAGATACTGGAACAAATAAGAATAACTCAAGTTCACACCTACACTTTTAAAAACAAAACTATTTTGACACATGATGAAGTTAGTGTTAGCTCCCACTGAGAAAATAAAGTGTTACCCTGCTTTTCATCAGACTGAGAATACAGACACTGATAGTAAGCTGCAAAGTTAACAGGAAACTAGCTCCCAGACATACTGCACTGGTGGAATGCCATAGTGACTGCCTTGAAAGTCTAGAGCTTTCTTACTCACTGAGAACGTTGCTTGGTCTCAAAAATGACTATAAGAAACTTTTCTGTTTGAAATTCTATCCATAAGCATGAACCCACTCACTCTTGTCTTGATCTAAGTCACTTTAATATAGAGAAGCACTCATGATTTCCAACCCAGGTGCAGAGCTTCCCATTAAGGGTTTCTGGACACAACATTCCACATTTGTCTTATATTTGTACCCTCCAAGGAAAAAGGAGCCTGGTTCTGCTCCACAATCCAGACCTGATTTTGAACATTTTATACACAGTGCTGCTTTGTTTTAAGCCTGTCAAAACACTGCTTAATTTAAATTTCACCTAAACTCCACCTTTGCCCCAAATCCTATAATAACACTTCTTTCTTTTGTTGGTGAGACATCTCATGATTCCTCTGATAAATTTGACAGGCTTGTCGCTGATGGCTTTAGGCTGACTGGGCTAAAACACATAGTACTTGGTGCTTGAAGTGCTTTTTAATACACACATGGTTAAAAATGGTTAAGTTGATTCTAATTTTTTCTTTTTTTCCACTAGTGACTTAATTGACAAGAATCTTGTGCAAGTTTGCTGATCACTTGATCTTGTTTAGTAAGCAGTTCTGTTTGGAGATGAAGTATGATGTATAATCTTTCTGCCTTCAGAGTAATGTCTTTTAAAGTTATTTAAAACTTTCAAAATGTGATACCTGTTAGAAATACAAACTATTACAAGTATTTTAGTGTATAAACGTTAAACAGATATAAGTGTATTACATATCCCATTTAATACACCAACCTTAGTGCTGTTTCACTATTTTGTATTTCCTTAGTCCAGGGCGATCTTCCTGTGTTGTTGTTTACAACAACTCTTTAAGAAGGTAGACAGTATTTTACAGACAAGAATAAGTCCTTCATTTTAATCACCTCATTGCAGATAGCCTTAGCTCCCTTGCGTCTTTCTCTTGCCATTATATTTGCCTGGGAAAACTCCAAGCAACTTAAATTCAACTCTCCATCTGTTCTGCCCTGGCATCTGAGCAGTAACTGTGGCAGAGAAACCATAATCACACACATCAGTCTCATTACACACAACCACCAACCTTAGTGCTGTTTCACTATTTTGTATTTCCTTAGTCCAGGGTGATCTTCCTGTGTTGCTGAACTGCTGAGAATGTTGTTCCATGTAGACTTCAGGGCAGCTGGACAGAATCTGGGGCTGCCCAGTATCTCAACCTATTTTTAACAGCTTTGTTCATTTTCCCCAGAGTGTCACAGAAATGTTTTTTTATATTTACCATGGTGTGAACAAGGATGGGAAACCCAGCTTTAGTTTATCACTCTTTCATGCTCTTAGATTACTCTTGGCTCCCTCTCCCCTCTCTCTCTTTTTTTTTTTAAGAGACAGGGTCTCACTCTGGCCCAGGCTGGAGTGTAGTAGCATGACCATAACTCACTATAACCTTCAACTCTTGGGTTCAAATTATAAACTTTTTTCAGCCTCCTGAGTACCTTTGACTCAGGTACACACCACACACATCTCTCTTTAAGTTCCCAATACTACTTTCTGCTTGCTGCTAGAAGTATTTCTATTCACTAAGAAAGTACAGGCAGTAAGAGAAAATTTTCTCATCCTCACACTTGCCTTTACCTACCTGTCATATATTCAGTCTTCTATTGCTGTGGATGAACTGTTCTTATTATTTTATAAATAATTCATAATTTTATTATTTATTTATTTTTGAGGCAGAGTTTCACTTTGTTGCTCAGGCTGGAATACCATGGCATGATCATGGCTCCCTGCAACCTTGAACTCCTGGGCTCAAACCTCCCAAGTAGCTGGGACTACAAGCACATGCCACCAGCTAATTTTTTTTTTCTTTTTAGAGTTGAGGTCTGCGCCCAGCGATAATTGATAATTACATACTATTCTGCACATCGTTTTCCTCTCTTAACCTATTAAAGGACGTATTTTAGCATTAGTTCTCTTGCCCCCTGCATTTTCTAGTGTGTTTTCTTTTTTGCAGGATCATATCTACCAGCATGCAAACATGAGCCCACATCTATTCCAGCTATTAACCATTTTCTCATTTTTTTTTTGCATTGGAGTCTCACTCTGTTGCCCAGGCTGGAGTGCAGTGGCAGACTCATGGCCACTGCAGCCTTGACCTGCTGGGCTCAGGTGATCCTTCTGCCTCAGCCTTCCAAGTAGCTGGAACTGCAGGTGCGCACCATCACGCCCAGCTAATTTTATTTATTTATTTATTATAGAGATGAGGTCTCACCAAGTTGCCTGGACTGGTCTCAAACCCCTGGGCTCAGGCAACCCTCTCACCTCAGCCTCCCAAAGTGCTGGAATTATAGGCGTGAGCCACTGTGCCCGGCCTCTGGTTTTCTTTATAGGAAGATATCTTGAATGTAGAACTTTGTTTCTTTAGAACCTGTTCTAGTTAGGCTTTTGTTTGTTTGCATCTCTCTGACAGAGCAGCTCCTGTGCCCGTCATTGTCTTTTCTGTTGCCATGTCCAGTGATCACTTTTCAGTTTTCATCTCACTGAACTGTCAGCATCATTTGGCATAATTAGTCATTTCCTCCTTGATACACCTTTTTCACTTGGCAGAACAGCCCCCTCAGTTCTCTTCCACCTTGCTGGCCTCTCCTTTCCAGTCTCTCTTTCTGCTCCCTCCTCATTCTCCTGATCTCCCGACCTTGGAGTGGTCAGGCAGGGCTTAGTCTTCTGATATTTTTTTCTAATGCTGTCTCCTCTCATTTGGGTGATTTCATCCAGTTGCATGGTACCATCAGTAGGCTGACAGCTTTCAAATGTAAATCTCCATGACAGCCCTTTCTCCTGCATTCCAACTTTGTGTATCCGTCAGTTTATTCAACATTTCTACTTGGCTGTCTAATAGACACCTCAAACTAATTGTCCAACATGAGACTGAAATTTTGTCTTGGCTGATTTTGTGATTTATGGCAGAGACAAGATCTCGCTAAATTGCCCAGGCTGGTCTCGAACCCCTAGACTCAGGCTTTCCTCTCACCTCCACCTTCTAGAGTGCTGGGATTGCAGGTGTGAGCCATGGTGCCTGGCAGAATCTCACCATTTCTTACCAGCCTGGCACAAATAGCTTTTGTTTCTCACCTAGATAATCACAGTAGCTTCTCACTGTTTTCTGTAGTCTTATTTTCAACTCAGCAGCTAGAGTGATCCTTTAAAAACATAATTATTACCTGCATAACGAATATTTGTATACTTAACCTTGAATTGTACCCCACATCTTTAAAACACAGATTTTTTTTTAAAAAAGCATAATTAGGTCGGGCTCAGTGGCTCAGCCTGTAATCCCAGCGCTTTGGGAGGCCGAGGTGAGTGGATTGCCTGAGCCCACGGGTTCAAGACCCGCCTGGGCAACTTGACGAGACCTCATCTCTACAACAAATCAAAAATTAGCCGGGTGTGGTAGCGCGCGTCTGTAGTTCCAGCTACGTGGAAGGCTGAGGCAGAAGGATCGCCGGAGCCCAGCAGGTCGAGGCTGTGGTGGCCGGGAGTGGCCATTGCACTCCAGTCTGGGTGACAGAGTGAGACTCCAACTCAACAACAACAACAAAAAAAGCATAATTATCTTACTTTGTTCAAAAAATCTATAATAGTTTTATTCAGAGTAAATCCAAAGTCTTTAACAATGGTTTTTAAGACTTTATTACACTTCTTGTGCTTGTTTTATTCCAGCCACATTGGCTGTTTTGCTGTTCCTCCGATACTCTTTAAGCTTATTTCTGCTTCTGGTCTTTGCATTGCAGTTGTCTCTGTCTGAAATGTTTCCTCAGATAGCCACATGGCTTGTTTCCTCACTTCCTTTAGTTCTCTGCTCAAATGTCACTTGATCTGAGGGGCTTTCCTTGACTAGCTGTATAAAGTAGATTGCTACCACACCCATCCCCATATCCTATCCTCTTTACCCTGCTTGTTACCACTTGATGTAATATATAATTTGTTTGTTATTTGTCTTTCCCCACTGAAAAGTAAGCTCCACGAGGCTGGGATTTTTGTTTTATTCACTGTAGTTTCCCAACACCTGAAAGCAGTAGGTACTTCTTATGTGTTTCCCTTTGCAATAGCTGTGTGATGTGGTTCAGGATGAATTGTTTGTAGTTTCCATTTTAGGAAGTAACCACTAATGCATTTTTTCTTTACTATTGGGGTCTAGATCTCTACATTTTTGGTGTTGTAGATTTGATTGTATACCTTCTAGTTCCATATAACTTTGAAGGATACTCCTCTCTTGTCTAACTTTACAGCACCAGAAACTTGTTTAGAAAGATTCACAGTTTTTATATTTTCATTACTTGATCTGAGACTTTTTGAAATGTAGAGTGGTTTTGGGGGTATTCTGCAGTGATTGGCTGTAAGTCAGGGGATGCTAGCAGAAGAGACAAGCACTGGCTGCCTGCTGGTCCTAAAAATGTTAAAGCTTATATAGATATATTAAAAACCATACCCATGTCTCCTTCCTTTCTCTCTTCTTATTCTTATCCCCACCTACACTTGCAGGATGTGCATTGTCAGTTTTAAACTTAAGGACTATTGATGTTATATATATATATATATTTTTTTTTTGAGTTGGAGTCTCACTCTGTCGTACAGTGAGGAGTACAGTGGCACGCTCACAGCCACCTCAGCCTTGACCTGCTGGGCTCAGGCGATCCTTCCACCTCAGCCTTCCAAGTAGCTGGAACTGTAGGCATGCACCACCACGCCCATCTAGTTTTTTGGTTTAATTGTAGAGACGAGGTCTCTCCAAGTTGCCCAGGCTGGTTTCAAACCCCTGGACAGCTGGGCTCGGTGGCTCAGCCTGTAATCCCACGCCTTTGGGAGGCTGAGGTGAGTGGTTTGCCTGAGCCCGCGAGTTCGAGACCCACCTGGGCAGTGAGACCTCATCTCTACAAAAAGTCAGCCGGGCGTGGTAGCGCATGCCTGTAATTCCAGCTACTTGGAAGGCTGAGGCGGAAGGATCGCCGGAGCCCAGCAGGTCGAGGCTGCGGTGGCCGGGAGCGGCCACTGCACTCCAGTCTGGGCGACCGAGTGAGACTCCAACTCAAAAACAAAACAAAACCCTGGACACAGGTGATCCTCTCTTCTCGGCCTCCCAAAGTGCTGGGATTACAAGTGTGAGCCACCACACCCACTGAACCTTTATTTTTTTTTTTTTATTTTTATTTTTTGAATCAGAGTCTCACTGTCACTCAGGTTGAAGGGCACTGGCACAGTCACAGCTCACTGCAGCCTCAACCTTCTGGACTTAGGTGATTATTCCACCTCAGCCGTCCAACTAGCTGGGACTACAGGTGCATGCCACCTCATCTGGTAATTTTTTTTGACTTTTGTAGAGACACGAGGTGTTGGTGTGTTGCGTAGGCTGGTCTTGAACTCCTGGGCTCAAGCAATTCTCTCACTTTGGCTTCCCAAAGTGCTAGGATTATAGGCATGAGCCACCATGCTCTGCCAAATCTGAGCCTTTGTATAGTCTTCTACTGCCTTTACTCAGATTATTAAAGAAAGGGAAAGAAGCAATTTTCATTCTTACCCAAAGGATGGAAGTTTCTTCTGTATATAATGATTAGGTAATATTAGTTAAGAATTGTACCCAGAATGTATCATATGAGATGACTTTTTTTAGTAGTTTATGTTTTCATTTAACAAATATTAATTGAACATATACTATCAGCTTGCAATCATAGTAATAAGGAGATAATAAGCTAGGTCCCTTCCTATAAGAAACTTGTATTGTCATAAGGCATTTAAAAAACCCAATCTTGTCTCTAGGATGTTCCAGTGGAATACTTCTTTGTGAAGTGCAATGGATCGCTCATCAACACCAGTGACACAGTACAGCATGGCGCTGTTTATAGTTTGGAGCCCAGACTTTGTGGCGGAAAAGGAGGTAGGACTTGAATGTTGACTACTTAGCTGTAGCACGTTTGCAGTTTTGTTTTTGTTTTTGTTTATTTGAGTTGGAGTCTCACTCTGTCACCCAGACTGGAGTGCAGTGGCCGCTCCCGGCCACCGCAGCCTCGACCTGCTGGGCTCCAGTGATCCTTCCACCTCAGCCTTCCAAGTAGCTGGAACTACAGGCACACGCTACCACACCCGACTAATTTTTTGATTTATTGTAGAGATGAGGTCTCGCCAAGTTGCCCAGGCGGGTCTTGAACCCATGGGCTCAGGCAATCCACTTACCTCAGCCTCCCAAAGCACGGAATTACAGGCTGAGCCACCGAGCCCGGCTTGTTTGCAGTATTAAATTAACTAACTCCTTGGTCTCTGTAGTATACTAGTCTTGATTTGCCATATCAAGTCCTTTTATTACTTATATAAATTTGAATATTTTCTCTTTTTTTAAAGGAAGAAATGTCATATGACACAAGTCCTACTTTCTCTAGCCAGATAGCTCTTAGAAAACCTCCACCCTAAAACTTTTGGGATGATTAGATGAAGAAGGATGGCCACTATTCTGTCTAAATTGCTGAAGAAAGTTTTTTTGTTGTTTGTTTGTGTCAAAGTCTCACCCAGGCTGAAGGACAGTGACACCATCACGGTTCACCACAGGCACTGCCTCCTGGGCTCATGTGTTCCTTCCGCCACAGCTTTCCACCTAGCTGGGTCTACAGGCGTGCACCACCATGCCTGGCTCATTTGTAAAAGTTTTTCGTAGAGATGGGGATTTGTTATATTGCCTAAGCTACTCTCAAACTCCTGGGCTCAAGCGATCTTGCCACCTCGTTTTCCCAGATTGCTGGGATTACAGGCGTGAGCCACTGTGCCCAGCTCCAATTTTTTGTTTTTTAAATCTCCCTCTGATTTTAGCAAGATTTTATCTCACTATTGTAGTTCCAAGTGAGGTCTGAAGTCACCTTAGGAAACACAACTGTTTACTAGTTAGGGTAGATTGAGGTCCTGGTTGTATTTACACATCTAAGAAGAGAGAGAAGAAAACTGAAAGAGTGAAAACAGAATATGAAAGTTTACCCTTCCTTTTCAACTCATTGAAAAATCTCATATAATTTTAAATCCTTAATCTGGAGATCTTGGGATTTCTGGCTTTGGGTAAAGCCCTTTAACTATTGTTGCTTTATAGACACAATATTTCAGAAATATGAAATGAAGGGTGAAAGGCATGAGGTGGAATCATTTCACCTTTGCTGCCTGAGTTAGGAGCTTGATGCCCATCTTTTAGAAGGAGAGAGAGAGCAAGAGAGAAGAAATCACTGTTAATCTTGTGATACAGACTGTTTTCACAAATGTAGCTTTTATTCATTCTTGAATACATTTTAACCTACTTTCTCAGGTTTTGGATCTATGCTCCGAGCACTTGGTGCTCAGATTGAGAAGACAACCAATCGAGAAGCTTGCCGGGACCTCAGTGGAAGGAGACTGCGAGATGTCAATCATGAAAAAGCGTAAGATGCCCACCCTTCTTTGTATGGAAGTATGCCCACCATACTTCCATAGCAGTAGTGGTTTACACACACATGCCGTGCATATGGAAATGCCACCTTGAAATATTTACACTCCAGTCTATTGTTATCAGATTTAACTTTTTCCATCATGTAATAATTGTCTTTGGGATTTGGTTAAGACCTTTCCAGTATGTCAGTAATAAGCATGGCTCACCTTTCTGAGCGAATAACACAATATGAACAAGAGTACATTAATTTGTCGGGGATATTGTACATATCAAAGCATATATAAAAAATATAGCCAGTCAGTTAATCTCTTCCTCCCTCCTCCCCAGAATGGCTGATTGGGTAAAACAACAAGCTGAGCGAGAGGCTGAAAAGGAGCAGAGGCGACTAGAACGACTGCAGCGGAAGCTGGCAGAACCCAAGCACTGCTTCACCAACCCCGACTACCAACAGCAGTGCCATGAGATGGCTGAGCGCCTGGAGGACTCCGTCCTCAAAGGTAGGACTCAGGTTTCTTAGTGTGGTCCGCAGACACCCCCGAGGCCAGCTGGGCCATACTGCTCCACGTTGCACACAAAGAGCAGTTCTTAAGCTTTTTTTGAGTTACGAGCATCTGAGAAGCTGGTGAAAGCCTTGGAATGTCTTCCCTCAAAAATGAACATAGTATATTTTTTTAAAAGAACACATATCTACACAACACTTGACATACTGAACCCCTAAATTGCCATCAAAAACGTTAATGACATCACTTTGGGAGTTGGAATTGAGAGTATTACCTGAGTCCAGGGATTTGAGACCAGCCTGGGCAACTTGGCAAGACCTCATCTCTACATAAAATTTTTAAAAATTAGCCAAGTGGTGGTGCATGCCTGTAGTTCCAGCCACTTAGAAGACTGAGGCAGAAGAATCACCTGAGCCTAGCAGGTCGAGGCTACGGTAGCTGTGAACATGCCACTGCACTCTAGCCTGGGCGATAGAGTGAGACTGATTAAAAAAACCCAAAAAAGTATGACATAGCAAAAAAGACAAATATATGCAAATAACTAACACAGTAGGATAATTAGTTAGGTTTGGGGAAAGCTAGGTGTGATCCAATCAGCCTCAAAGTTGCCAAATTGGTGGTGCTATAGAAATCTGGTTCCAGGCCAGGCTTGGTGCCTCAGCTTGTAATCCCAGCGCTTTGGGAGGCCAAGGCAAGTGGATTGCCTGAGACCGCAGGTTCGAGACCAGCCTGGGCAACTTGGCAAGACCTCGTCTCTACAATAAATTAAAAAAAAAAATTAGCCAGGCATGGTAGTGCGCGCCTGTAGTTTCAGCTATTTGAAAGGCTGAGGCGGAAGGATCTCCGGAGCCCAGCAGGTCGAGGCTGTGGTGGCCAGGAACATGCCACTGCACTCCAGTCTGGGCGAGTGAGACACCAACTCAAAAAAAAAAATCTGGTTCCAGAACCAGAATGTTCATTATTTTTAATCTTTGTAAATTTGAGCTTAATCTCATTTTAACCATATAAAATTTTGGTATCTTAAGAAACTTAAATCTAGAGGGGTTTTTGTTTTGTTTTGTTTTGTTGAGTGGGAGTCTCACTCTGTCGCCCAGGCTAGGCTCAGGTGATCCCACCACCTCAGCCTTCCAAGTTGCTGGGACTACCGGTATGTACCATCATGCCCAGCTAGTTTTTTGATTTATTGTAGAGTCAAAGTCTCGTCATATTGCCTAGGCTGGGAATCTAGGGCTTTAGATTGCAGCTCTTTTTGCAATTCGTATTACTTATAATTTCTTTAAACTCTGTCCTTATAGTAGGAACTGAGTTGTTAATGTTTCTGGTTAGGTATGCAAGCTGCCTCCAGCAAGATGGTATCAGCAGAAATCAGTGAGAATCGGAAGCGGCAAAGGCCTACCAAGCCGAACACAGACACAGGAGCTAGTGCAGGGAAAAGGAAATGCTTCTGGTAAGTATGTGTCGTTGTCACTCCAGACTTATCTTTGAGGACTGACATAATATATTTCCTTCTTGTCTAACTAACATAAACACATTTTTATGTAACGTTTGATGGAAGCTAAGAAAATTTCCAGTGTGCTTCACTCTTTATGTTTCGATGATTGTCACGTTGTACATTCTAGTAATGGTTTCTGCTGTGAGTGCCATTAATAGGATCTGAATAATAACTTTTTTCCTTAGAGCGAAACATTACATAGAAATAGCTTTATATTTGAATTACATTTTGTTGTTGAAGGAATTAACTTTCAAAAATTCCAGGTGATGAAAGTCAAGCTGTACTATCCAGGTTTTTCACAGTCATCACTGAGATTTTTGGCCACTTTGCCAGACTTTTTTTTTTTTGAAGATGCAGGGTCTCTCTCTGTCACCTAGACTAAAATGCAGTGGCATCATCATAGTTCACTGTGACCCTGAACTCCTGGGCTCAAGCAATTTTCCCACCTCAGCCCCTGGAGTAGTTGGGACTATAGGTGTGAACCACCATGCCTGTCCTTACCAGACCTGTTTACCATTTTTGCACTTGTAAGTGAAAAGAACAGTACTTTTTAATCTGTTCTGCTAGTTATCTTGCCCCTCCTAGTTGGTTGGTCTAGTTGCCTGCTCAGTTTCCTTAAGCCAAGTTCTAGAAAATGATAAGTACAAATAGATCTTGCTTCCCTGTTGATCTCCTCTTTGGGGTTAGAAAGATTATTATTTTTTTTAATTTATTTTTATTTTTTTATTTTTTTTGAGTTGGAGTGTCACTCTGTCACCCAGACTGGAGTGCAGTGGCCACTCCCGGCCACTGCAGCCTCGACCTGCTGGGCTCCGGCGATCCTTCCGCCTCAACCTTCCAAGTAGCTGGAATTACAGGTGCACGCTACCATGCCCGGCTAATTTTTTTATTAACTGTAGAGATGAGGTCTCGCCAAGTTGCCCAGGTGGGTCTCGAACCCACGAACTCAGGCAATCCACTCACCTCAGCCTCCCAAAGCACTGGGATTACAGGCTGAGCCACCAAGCCCGGCCAGAAAGATAATTATTAACCAAAGATCGTGTAACACTGAGTTTAGCATAGAATTCTGTGTGTTCTTTCTGAAATGGGACTTAATTGTTCCTGAGAGAAAAAATAGTGGTGCTGTTTTGTTTCTTTTTTTTTTTTGAGTTGGAGTCTCACTCTGTCGCCCAGACTGGAGTGCAGTGGCCACTCCCGGCCACCGCAGCCTCAACCTGCTGGGCTCCAGTGATCCTTCCACCTCAACCTTCCGAGTAGCTGGAACTACAGGCGTGCACTACCACACCCGGCTAATTTTATTTTATTTTTTTTTACCGTAGAGATGAGGTCTCGCCAAGTTGCCCGGGCGGGTCTTGAACCCTCTGGCTCAGGCAGTCCACTTACCTCAGCCTCCCACAGGAATGGGATTACAGGATGAGCTACTGAGCCCGGCCGAGTCTTCCTTTTCTATTGGTTCTTTACTCTCTGACTGCTTTCTCTCCTGGGTCTCTTCTGTTTCTGCAACTATTTTGCTTTCCGTGTACTCCTTGGTAGATGTCTCTCCCAGCTCAGCACATGAGTCTTCTGAAATGCTCTTCCCAGAGTCAGTCACTGGGATCTGTAGTTTTTCTGGTGATACGGAGTTCATACTCAATTCTCTTACCGTCTGCCATGGGTGAATTTATATACCTCAATATTCACCCTTTTTTGGTTGATTGGGTCTATGACTTCTGAAGTATGTATGATGTATAGGCATGTAATCACCAGCACAATCAAGATACAGAGTATTGTGTACTCCTTTGTAGTTAACTCTATAGCTTTATGATTTTAATTTCTTTCTTTTTTTTTTTTTGTTTTTTTTGTTTTTTTGAGTTGGAGTCTCACTCAGTCACCCAGACTGGAGTGCAGTGGCCGCTCCCGGCCACTGCAGCCTCGCCTGCTGGGCTCCGGCAATCCTTCCACCTCAGGCTTCCAAGTAGCCGGAATTACAGGCATGCACTACCACGCCCAGCTGATTTTTCTGATTTATTGTAGAGATGAGGTCTCGCTGCCCAGGCGGGTCTCGAACCCACGGGCTCAGGCAATCCACTCACCTAAGCCTCCCAAAGGCGTGGGATTACAGGCTGAGCCACTGAGCCCGGCTTGTTTAATTTCTAACAGTTGAAATTAATGTAATGGGGAAAAAAACTTTAAGTAAAGTCAGTTTTGTTATATTTTTATTTTTTTGAGTTGGAGTCTCACTCTGTCGCCCAGACTGGAATGCAGTAGCCGCTCCTGGCCACCACAGCCTTGACCTGCTGGGCTCCGGCGATCCTTCCGCCTCAGCCTTCTAAGTAGGTGGAACTACAGGCGTGCGCTACCACACCCGGCTAATTTTCTGATTTATTGTAGCGATGAGATCTCACCAAGTTGCCCAGGCAGGTCTCGAACCCACGGGCTCAGGCAATCCACTCACCTCGGCCTCCCAAAGTGCTGGGATTACAGGCTGAGCCACCGAGCCCGGCCAAAGTCAGTTTTGTTTTAAGAGAATCACAACTTTAGAAAAAGATCATCCTCTTGGGGTGGTTGGTTCCAGTCTCATTGAAGTTTTTTTTTACTTCTGCTTATGCCTCTGGAATATCTTTTTCTGAAAATTACTTCCTTTCTCTCAAGCTAGCAGGTACTTTTATTCGGACAGAGTCTGTTTCCTGGACAAACTGCAACTCTGCCTTAAGCATTACCTATAAATGTTAAACCTTTCTGTTTCTTCTGACAGGTTGGGCATGGAAGGACTAGAGACCGCAGAGGGGTCTAGCTCTGAGAGCTCAGACAGTGATGGTGAAGAAGCACCTGGTACTTCAGGAATGAGTTTCCATGCACCAAAATACGGCAACGATGGTGTCAAGATGGCATCCGAATTTCCCAGTAATTCTCAGAGGTTAAGAGTAGTGAGTATGGACTTCAGATCACCAGAAAAACTGCAGATCCCAGTGACCAACTCTGGGAAGAGCATTTCAGAAGACTCGTGTGCTGAGCTGGGAGAGACATCTACCCAGGAGCACATCGAAAGCAAAATGGTTGTGCAAACAGAAGAGACCCAGGAGAGAAAGAAGGCAGAGAGTAAAGAGCCAATAGAAAGGGAAGTCTCTGAGGCTGAACTGATTAAGGATTTAGAGACAAGAGAAATGACTGATGGGGAAGGCACTGCCAAGGTATCATCTGGAGAAGGTAGGGAGAACGGCTCCATTGCCAAACTGGAGGAAAGCCAGTCAGGAAGCACAGTAAGTACTTTTGAGGGGGTTGATGTCTACAGCCAAGTCAATATAATCTCCACAATAAGTCATTAAAATGAAAATCTACTTTTTCCCACTAACTGCTTAGTGAAAGGCTTGTTCACTACTAAGAAATTCAGATGATGGTGAAGCTTTCTTTGCCCCCCAAAAAACAATTTTTTTGAGCTTTGGAATTTATACTATTTTGTCACTAGGTGATATCCTTGATTCCATATTTCATCAATTCTAAATATGCATATTTGTCACATTTTAACATCTCTAAAATGAGATTATATTATATTATAGCTTAATTGGCTTTATTGTTTCTTAATAATACTTACAATAATGGGAGTATATTACAATAGATGGTATTTTAGATTTGATGAAATGTGCTTATTTTTCCTATCATTAAATTGCTTCTCAATTTTTTCTTTCTCGTGTGAGATACAATTTGAACAATGATTTCAGCTGGATGTGAGGATCTTTCCTATAGAAGCGTATCATTAAATCATAGGTCCCACATTCAGCCATTCAAAAAAGGCATCTTTATTGTATATACTTTCCCCCAAATAGTTATTTGCTATCTGTTCAGTGCACTGACTTCCAGGAAAATTCTTTAATGTTTATTCTGTTAGCTAATGTTTTGCTTTTTTAGAATAGATGAAGCCGGCTGGCCTCGGTGGCTCAGCCTGTCATTCCAGCACTTTGGGAGGCCAAGGCAAGTGGGTTGCCTGAGCCTGCAGGTTCGAGACCAGCCTGGGACTTGGTGAGACCTTGTCTCTACAATAAATAAAAAATTAGCCGGGCATGGTAGTGCATGTATGTAGTTCCGGCTACTTGGAAGACTGAGGCAGAGGAATCACCGGAGCCTAGCAGGTCAATGCTGGAGTGGCCGTGAGTGTGCCATGGCACTCCAGCCTGGACGACAGAGTAAGACTCCAACTCAAAAAAAAAAATAGGTGAAGCCTAAACTACTTGATTTTCTTTGATAAACACAAAGGCTCTCATTGATCTAACTAGCACCTTCCCCTACCCTCAATAAATAAGCAGAAATGCATAGATTTCCCTTTCTGAGGAGGATATTGGGATCTTTTATTCTAAAGCCTTCAATTTGATCTTCATATCCACTCAAGTTGTAAGCATGTACTTTTATGTTATGCATATATATCAGATAGGAACATTATCCTGAATGACGTCTTGGAAAAGTGAATAAAGGAACAATAGGATAAAACCTGATACTTGATTTTCAGTGTTAACCACGAAAATTTTGTTTTTTTATTGGTGTTGTAATAGTAGCTGTTGTATTCATAAATGTGGTTCTTTATTGACACTTAAGTGGTATTTTAGAATTTGGCTATAAATAATCATGCTCCAGAGATCTAACAAAATAGCTTTTTTTAGAAAGAAAAGAAAAACAACAAAGATCAGGCTGGGTGCGGTGGTTCACACCTGTAATCCTAGCACTTTGAGAGGCTGAGGTGGGAAAATCACTTAAAGCCAGGAGTTTGAGACCAGTCTGGGCAACATAGCACGACCTCTCCTCTATAAAAAAATTTAAAAAGCCGGGCTCGGTGACTCAGCCTGTAATCCCAGCCCTTTGGGAGGCTGAGGTAAGTGGATTGCCTGAGCCAGAGGGTTCAAGACCCGCCTGGGCAAGACCTCATCTCTACAATAAAAAAAAAAAAACAAATTAGCCGGTATGGTAGTGCGCGCCTGTAGTTCCAGCTACTTGGAAGGCTGAGGTGGAAGGATCACTGGAGCCCAGCAGGTCGAGGCTGTGGTGGCCGGGAGCAGTCACTGCACTACAGTCTGAGTGACAGAGTGAGACTCCAACTTAGAAAAAAAGAAAGAAAGAAAGACCAAATAAAAAGATAATCTGGTCCCAGAACTCTTTAATATTAAAGAAAAAAATTTACTGTGAAAGTTATTCTTTGATTTTTTTTTTTTTTTGAGTTGGAGTCTCACTCTGTCGCCCAGACTGGAGCGCAGTGG